>NW_025745778.1:317500-335000 GCF_021184085.1 Oncorhynchus gorbuscha | reverse complement strand
GGGTACATTCTACTGTATTAAACCTCATATAGAGGAGACCAAGGGGCAGCGTGGTAAGGGTACATTCTACTGTATTAACCCTCATATAGAGGAGACCAAGCTGCAGCGTGGTAAGGGTACATTCTACTGTATTAAACCTCATATAGAGGAGACCAAGGGGCAGCGTGGTTAGGGTACATTCTACTGTATTAAACCTCATATGGAGGAGACCAAGGGGCAGCGTGGTTAGGGTACATTCTACTGTATTAAACCTCATATAGAGGAGACCAAGGGGCAGCGTGGTGAGGGTACATTCTACTGTATTAAACCTCATATGGAGGAGACCAAGGTGCAGTGTGGTGAGGGTACATTCTACTGTATTAAACCTCATATAGAGGAGACCAAGGGGCAGCGTGGTGAGGGTACATTCTACTGTATTAAACCTCATATAGAGGAGACCAAGGGGCAGCGTGGTGAGGGTACATTCTACTGTATTAAAAGAATGCAACACTGAACAAACCGTGAAGCAAATATGGCTGGTGTAGACAGGCAACTAAACATAGAATAACAACCCACAAAATACCCAAGGAATATGGCTACCTAAATATGGTTCCCAATTAGAGACAACGATATACAGCTGCCTCTGATTGAGAACCACTCTAGGCAACCATAGACATATAAACCCCTAGACATACAAAAACCCCTAGACATTACAAAACCCCTAGACATACAAAACCCCTAGACAATACAAAACCCCTAGACAATACAAAACCCCTAGACAATACAAAACCCCTAGACAATACAAAACCCCTAGACAATACTAAAAACCCCTAGACAATACTAAAAACCCCTAGACAATACAAAACCCCTAGACAATACTAAACCCCTAGACAATACAAAACCCCCCTAGACAATACAAAACCCCCTAGGCAATACAAAACCCCCTAGACAAGACAAAACCCCCTAGACAATAATAAAAAAAACCTAGACAATACTAAAAACCCCTAGACAATACAAAAACCCCTAGACAATACAAAACCCCTAGACAAGACAAAACCCCCTAGACAATACAAAACCCCTAGACAATACAAAACCCCCTAGGCAATACAAAACGCCCTAGGCAATACAAACCCCTAGACAATACAAACCCCTAGACAATACAAAACCCCCTAGACAATACAAAACCCCTAGACAATACAAAACCCCTAGACAATACAAACCCCCTAGACAATACAAAACCCCTAGACAATACAAACCCCTAGACAATACAAACCCCTAGACAATACAAAACCCCTAGACAATACAAAACCCCTAGACAATACAAAACCCTAGACAATACAAACCCCTAGACAATACAAAACCCTAGACAATACAAAACCCCTAGACAATACAAAACCCCTAGACAATACAAAACCCCTAGACAATACAAAACCCCTAGACAATACAAAACCCCTAGACAATACAAACCCCTAGGCAATACTAAAAACTAAACCCTCACCCTCGTCACACCCTGACCAAACCAAAATAATAAAGAAAAACAAAGATAACTAAAGTCAGGGCGTGACAGACTTTTGAAAAATGTAGATGTTGCCGAGTTCTGGATGATTTGCTTAAAGGCTATGCCTGGAAACAACGATATATACTAAATGTGTTTATGTTAATTACCGGTCAATTACCAACATAACGGCAGTTGTTTGTTTGACAATCACCGGCTGACAAAACATTTCATGACCACAACAGCCCTACGATGAGCACCACAATGCCCCTTCCACTCATTCTTGTTTTAGGATTCAAAACCTCTCGAACAGCCTCATTAATACTGTTAGAGGAGGTGTGTTTCCACACTGATGCGATGTGTGCCTTGTACAAGGTAAAGTATTGGATCGTTGACAGACCATAGTGATGCATTATCCGTAGCTTCATAGTGATGCATTATCCCATACCTTCATAGTGATGCATTATCCGTACCTTCATAGTGATGCATTATCCCATACCTTCATAGTGATGCATTATCCCACACCTTCATAGTGATGCATTATCCGTACCTTCGTGGTGATGCATTATCCCATACATTCATAATGATGCATTATCCGTACCTTCATAGTGATGCATTATCCCATACATTCATAGTGATGCATTATCCATACCTTCATGGTGATGCATTATCCCATACATTCATAGTGATGCATTATCCACACCTTCATAGTGATGCATTATCCGTACCTTTATAGTGATGCATTGTCCGTATCTTCATGGTGATGCATTATCCCATACCTTCATAGTGATGCATTATCCCATACATTTATAGTGATGCATTATCCGTACATTCATGGTGATTCATTACCCCATACCTGCATAGTGATGCATTATCCCGTGCCTTTGTAATGATGCATTATCCATACCTTCATAGTGATGCATTATCTGTACATTCATAGTGATGCATTATCCGTACCTTTATAGTGATGCATTATCCGTACATTCATGGTGATGCATTATCGCATACATTCATAGTGATGCATTATCCGTACATCCATAGTGATGCATTATCCGTACCTTCATGGTGATGCATTATTCCGTACCTTCATAGTGATGCATTATCTGTACCTTCGTAGTGGTGCATTATCCATACCTTCATGCTGATGCATTATCACATACATCCATAGTGATACATTATCCCATACCTTCATAGTGATGCATTATCCCATCCCATCATAGTGATGCATTATCTGTACATTCATGGTGATGCATTATCACATACATTCATAGTGATGCATTATCCCATACCGTTATAGTGATGCATTATCCCATCCCATCATAGTGATGCATTATCTGTACCTTCATAGTGATGCGTTATCCCATACATTCATAGTGATGCATTAGCCCATACCTTCATAGTGATGCATTATCCCATACATTCATATTGATGCATTATCCCATACATTCATAGTGATGCATTATCCCGTACATTTATAGTGATGCATTATCCGTACCTTCATAGTGATGCATTATCCCATGCATTCATAGTGATGCATTATCCCGTACATTTATAGTGATGCATTATCCGTGCCTTCATAGTGATGCATTAGCCCGTACCTTCATAGTGATGCATTATCTCGTACCTTTATAGTGATGCATTATCCGTACCTTCATAGTGATGCATTAGCCCGTACCTTCATAGTGATGCATTATCCCATACATTCATAGTGATGCATTAGCCCGTACCTTCACAGTGATGCATTATCGCGTACCTTCATAGTGATGCATTATCCGTACCTTTATATTAAATGAAAGCAACCTTTGTTTTTCTACTGACAACACCGGGAGAATTGATGGAGCAGTGTTGTCTTGTAGTGATGTGGCGCCTGCCTGGATTTCCTTAAACATTTACTTTAGCAAAACACATCAACAGTCATAATAGCATCCTTTAGGTGGTCTCTAGGAGGTCTCTAGGAGGTCAGTAGGAGGTCAGTAGGAGGTCTGTAGGAGGTCTGTAGGTGGTCAGTAGGAGGTCAGTAGGAGGTCAGTAGGAGGTCATTAGGAGGTCTGTAGGTGGTCAGTAGGAGGTCAGTAGGTGGTCAGTAGGTGGTCAGTAGGAGGTCAGAGGGAGGTCAGAGGGAGGTCTGTAGGAGGTCAGTAGGAGGTCAGTAGGAGGTCAGTAGGTGGTCAGTAGGAGGTCAGTAGGAGGTCAGTAGGAGGTCAGTAGGTGGTCAGTCGGTGGTCAGTAGGTGGTCAGTAGGAGGTCAGTAGGTGGTCAGTAGGTAACACTTGGCTTGATGAACAGCTGACTGGTAGAATCAGGTGTGGTAAAACTGGGCTTGATGAACAGCTGAGGTGTTGATGAACAGCTGAGGTCTTGGTGAACAGCTGACTGGTAGAATCAGGTGTGGTAACACTGGGCTTGATGAACAGCTGAGGTGTTGATGAACAGATGACTGGTAGAATCAGGTGTGGTAACACTGGGCTTGATGAACAGCTGACTGGTAGAATCAGGTGTGGTAACACTGGGCTTGATGAACAGCTGACTGGTAGAATCAGGTGTGGTAACACTGGGCTTGATGAACAGCTGACTGGTAGAATCAGGTGTGGTAACACTGGGCTTGATGAACAGCTGAGGTGTTGATGAACAGCTGAGGTCTTGGTGAACAGCTGACTGGTAGAATCAGGTGTGGTAACACTGGGCTTGATGAACAGCTGAGGTGTTGATGAACAGCTGAGGTCTTGGTGAACAGCTGACTGGTAGAATCAGGTGTGGTAAGATAGCAGACATTCCCACATGTATTTATGTATATATATATATGTATATACAGATGAGAGTACTCACAGATTTGGAAGAGAGCACACAGTACATTTTAAGTATTGATAGTTTGCAAAGTACGATTTGAATTGGTGTAAGTCGTTTGTCAGCTCCACATGGGCCGGCTTGTATTTCTCTGTGACAGGCGACATCCCCACAATCCACCACTCTGCCGTAAAGAACTGTGTCCCTGGGTAAGTACCTGTAGGTACAGCATGCAACAACCTCTTCCTAGAGAGTATGAGAGCTGGTCTCTCCTCCGTTCTAGCAGGACGAACACAGTAGTACCACAACACCACATTCACTGTCCACTTGCCTGCCCCTCCACAAACCCAAAGGCTCTTTTATTAAGAGCCACCTAATTAATGGAAATAAGTGTAAGTGTTAGTGTGTAAGTGTTAGTGTGTGTGTGTGTGTGTGTGTGTGTGTGTGTGTGTGTGTGTGTGTGTGTGTGTGTGTGTGTGTGTGTGTGTGTGTGTGTGTGTGTGTGTGTGTGTGTGTGTGTGTGTGTGTGTGTGTGTGTGTGTGTGTGTGTGTGTCAGGAGGGAGGGAGGGAGGGAGGGAGGGAGGGAGGGAGGGGCGAGGAGGGAGGGACTGGGATGGGAGGGAGGGAGGGAGGGGGCGAGGAGGGAGGGAGGGAGGGGCGAGGAGGGAGGGAGGGAGGGACGGGAGGAGGGAGGGAGGGAGGGAGGGAGGGAGGGAGGGAGGGGGAGGGAGGGAGGGAGGGAGGGAGGGAGGGAGGGAGGGAGGGAGGGAGGGAGGGAGGGAGGGGGAGGGAGGGAGGGAGGCAGCTGTCAAAACCATAAGCTAAATAAATTCTCTGGGAGGTGAGTCCACAATCTTTAGATCCACAGGCTTTACCTCTAACCATTACACTACGAAACCTGCTATTAAAGCATTTATTTTGACAGTCGATTTTAAATGGACAGTCTGAAAGCTTTCATCACAAAATGATTTTGTTCATTTACTCATTACTGATTGAAAGTTTTTTATTTCTCTTGCTTGGTTAAAATAAAATAGTCTAAAACAGTTGATTTGTTGAAAACAGACTCATTTAGTCACGTAGCTAACTGAGTTAGCAAGCTGTCATCTGACTGTTATAACATTCTGTTAGCTAGCTAGCTACCTAGATCAAAAACAAAACTAAGTTAGTAGTAGTCTCCTTCTTGAACTTGTTTTATAGAAGCTGTCGTCTCCTTCTTGAACTTGTTTTATAGACGCTGTCGTCTCCTTCTTGAACTTGTTTTATAGAAGCTGTCGTCTCCTTCTTGAACTTGTTTTATAGACGCTGTCGTCTCCTTCTTGACCTTGTTTTATAGACGCTGTCGTCTCCTTCTTGACCTTGTTTTATAGACGCTGTCGTCTCCCTCTTGACCTTCTTGACCTTGACCTTCTTGACCTTGACCTTCTTGACCTTGACCTTCTTGACCTTGTTTTATAGACGCTGTCGTCTCCTTCTTCACCTTGTTTTATAGACGCTGTCGTCTCCCTCTTGACCTTCTTGACCTTGACCTTCTTGACCTTGACCTTCTTGACCTTGACCTTCTTGACCTTGTTTTATAGACGCTGTCGTCTCCTTCTTCACCTTGTTTTATAGACGCTGTCGTCTCCCTCTTGACCTTCTTGACCTTGACCTTCTTGACCTTGACCTTCTTGACCTTGACCTTCTTGACCTTGTTTTATAGACGCTGTCGTCTCCTTCTTGACCTTCTTGACCTTGACCTTCTTGACCTTCTTGACCTTGTTTTATAGAAGCTGTCGTCTCCTTCTTGACCTTCTTGACCTTGACCTTCTTGACCTCCTTGACCTTGTTTTATAGACGCTGTCGTCTCCTTCTTCACCTTGTTTTATAGACGCTGTCGTCTCTTTCTTGACCTTGTTTTATAGATGCTGTCGTCTCCTTCTTGACCTTGTTTTATAGACGCTGTCGTCTCCTTGACCTTGTTTTATAGACGCTGTCGTCTCCTTCTTGACCTTCTTGACCTTGTTTTATAGACGCTGTCGTCTCCTTCTTGACCTTCTTGACCTTGACCTTCTTGACCTTCTTGACCTTGTTTTATAGAAGCTGTCGTCTCCTTCTTGACCTTGTAATATAGACGCTGTCGTCTCCTTCTTGACCTTGTTTTATAGAAGCTGTCGAAGCTCTCTCGTGGACGTTGTGTGTGTCTGTACCTCAAATCAAGTTGCACATGTTCATTGAGATTAGTTTCATATTGGTTTAGATTTGATGGAGATTTAAAATAGATGAATCGTTGACTTTCAACCAATGTCTTCATAGTACTGAGGTCTGTGTGAAAGGTCACTATGTGTTGTGTAATGTGCAATGTCAATAATGACTCTAAAAATAGGTGTGTGTCTGTGTGTGCGCGCGTGTGTGTGCGCGTAACTGTTTGTGTGTGTGTGTGTGTGTGTGTGTGTGTGTGTGTGTGTGTGTGTGTGTGTGTGTGTGTGTGTGTGTGTGTGTGTGTGTGTGTGTGTGTGTGTGTGTGTGTGTGTGTGTGTGTGTGTGTGTGTGTGTGTGTGTGTGTGTGTGTGTGTGTGTGTGTGTGTGTGTGTGTGTGTGTGTGTGTGTGTGTGTGTCTGCCTGTCTGTCGAATGATAACTAGGTTGAAGACGGACAGGGTGAAGACAGAGCAGTGACGAGGAGAAGACAGGGGTCGCGTGTGTCTGTAGCACTAGACAGGGGTCAGATGGTAATTAGTCCAGGAGCCGTCTTCTCCTCAGAATGGGAGCTAACCTGCTCCTTTCCTTCCCCTCTCTCTCTCTCTCTCTCTCTCTCTCTCTCTCTCTCTCTCTCTCTCTCTCTCTCTCTCTCTCTCTCTCTCTCTCTCTCTCTCTCTCTCTCTCTCTCTCTCTCTCTCTCTCTCTCTCTCTCTCTCTCTCTCTCTCTCTCTCTCTCTCTCTCTCCCTCTCTCTCTCTCTCTCTCTCTCTCTCTCTCTCTCTCTCTCTCTCTCTCTCTCTCTCTCTCTCTCTCTCTGCAGACATTTGATTTGCCATTATTCAGCTGTTTGCCATTGAAATACCATCCCAGTCTGTCTGTGGTAGTAGACAGTAATCCGTGGATGGATCTCAGAAAGACCCTGCCGAATGTTGTTGTTGTTGTTGTCATGGTTACTTTGTTTGTTTATACATATACAGAGAGATACTCTGACCAAGGTCCAACGTCAACAACAACAACAACAACAACAACAACAACAACAACAACAACATTCGGGCACAAAGCTATATGATCAATTCCTTTAGGCTTAAATCCATGGCCGACTTAATTGTGGGTTCCTTTGTGTTCTATAATGTGACTGCGTGCGGTCTGCAACACACACACACACACACACACACACACACACACACACACACACACACACACACACACACACACACACACACACACACACACACACACACACACACACACACACACACACACACACACACACACACACACACACACACACACACACACACACACTGCTTGTGGTCTGCAACAGGGTAATCGATCAAGGATCAGGACTTTGAAAGCCCTCTGCGGTTCAAGACATCACAACAGATTATGGCCAATTCAACAGTGCGTCAAATGTTTTTTTTTTTTTTAGAAGCAGACCTAAAACTCATTAGTATTGAAGCCTCTCTCTTCAGTGACAAGTTCAAATAGACAAAATTAGACGTAATATCATTGAAGATTTCACCCTCTGTCTCCGTCATAATTGGCTATATGGAGCTTTGGTCAACAGTAGTGCACTATATAGGGAACAAGGCCCTGGTCTAAAGTAGTGCACTATATAGGGAACAAGGCCCTGGTCTAAAGTAGTGCACTATATAGGGAACAAGGCCCTGGTCTAAAGTAGTGCACTATATAGGGAATAGGATTCTATAGGGCTCTGGTCTAAAGTAGTGCACTATATATAGGGAATAGGGTTCTATAGGGTCCTGGTCTAAAGTAGTGCACTATATATAGGGAATAGGGTTCTATAGGGTCCTGGTCTAAAGTAGTGCACTATATATAGGGAATAGGGTTCTATAGGGCCCTGGTCTAAAGTACTGCACTATATAGGGAATAGGGTTCTATAGGGCTTTGTTCTAAAGTAGTGCACTATATATAGGGAATAGGGTTCTATAGGGCCCTGGTCTAAAGTACTGTACTATATAGGGAATAGGGTTCTATAGGGCTTTGTTCTAAAGTAGTGCACTATATAGGGAATAGGGTTCTATAGGGCTCTGGTCTAAAGTAGTACACTATATAGGGAATAGGGTTCTATAGGGCTCTGGTCTAAAGTAGTGTACTATATAGGGAATAGGGTTCTATAGGGCTCTGGTCTAAAGTAGTGCACTATATAGGGAATAGGGTTCTATAGGGCTCTGGTCTAAAGTAGTGCACTATAAATAGGGAATAGGGTTCTATAGGGCTCTGGTCTAAAGTAGTGCACTATAAATAGGGAATAGGGTTCTATAGGGCTCTGGTCTAAAGTAGTACACTATATAGGGAATAGGGTTCTATAGGGCTCTGGTCTAAAGTAGTGCACTATAAATAGGGAATAGGGTTCTATAGGGTCCTGGTCTAAAGTAATGCACTATATAGGGTTCTACAGGGCTCTGGTCTAATGTAGTGCACTATATATGGAATAGGGTTCTATAGGGCTCTGGTCTAAAGTAGTACACTATAAATAGGGAATAGGGTTCTATAGGGCTCTGGTCTAAAGTAGTGCACTATAAATAGGGAATAGGGTTCTATAGGGCTCTGGTCTAAAGTAGTGCACTATAAATAGGGAATAGGGTTCTATAGGGCTCTGGTCTAAAGTAGTGCACTATATAGGGAATAGGGTTCTATAGGGCTCTGGTCTAAAGTAGTACACTATATAGGGAATAGGGTTCTATAGGGCTCTGGTCTAAAGTAGTGCACTATAAATAGGGAATAGGGTTCTATAGGGTCCTGGTCTAAAGTAATGCACTATATAGGGTTCTACAGGGCTCTGGTCTAATGCAGTGCACTATATATGGAATAGGGTTCTATAGGGCTCTGGTCTAAAGTAGTTCACTATATAGGGAATAGGGTTCCATTTGGGACACACCCTCTCTCTCTCTTAGTCACTGATGTGCATCTTTGGACCTGATGGGCGACAGCCTGAAGGACTTGGTTATGTAGGGAGGAGTCACTCTCCATGCTTTCCCATGCATTTACAGGAGGATATGGTTGTGTTCTGTGTTGTCATCCAGGAGGTGTTTAGACAGCCTGAAGGACTTGGTTATGTAGGAGGTGTTTAGTGTTATTAAATAAAGGTGAAATAAATACAAAATATTTTTGTTGTTGTTGTTGTTGATGTGCGCTCTACTCAAACAACAGCGTGGTATTTTCTCACTGTGACAGCTACTGTAAATTGGACAGTGTAGTTTGATTAACAAGAATTTAAGCTTTCTGCCGGTATAAGACATGTCTATGTCCCGGAACGGTTGATGTTACTTATAATTGTCGTGCTAATCACATTAGCAGTGAAGTAGTGAAGGCTGATGCTAAGAACAGTGATAATAGACACATACTGGACTGTACTATACACAGACAGGATATTAAACATACACTCTACTGTACTATACACAGACAGGATATTAAACATACACTCTACTGTACAATACACAGACAGGATATTAAACATACACTCTACTGTACAATACACAGACAGGATATTAAACATACACTCTACTGTACAATACACAGACAGGATATTAAACATACACTCTACTGTACTATACACAGACAGGACATTAAACATACACTCTACTGTACAATACACAGACAGGATATTAAACATACACTCTACTGTACAATACACAGACAGGATATTAAACATACACTCTACTGTACAATACACAGACAGGATATTAAACATACACTCTACTGTACAATACACAGACAGGATATTAAACATACACTCTACTGTACTATACACAGACAGGACATTAAACATACACTCTACTGTACAATACACAGACAGGATATTAAACATACACTCTACTGTACAATACACAGACAGGATATTAAACATACACTCTACTGTACAATACACAGACAGGATATTAAACATACACTCTACTGTACAATACACAGACAGGATATTAAACATACACTCTACTGTACAATACACAGACAGGATATTAAACATACACTCTACTGTACAATACACAGACAGGATATTAAACATACACTCTACTGTACAATACACAGACAGGATATTAAACATACACTCTACTGTACAATACACAGACAGGATATTAAACATACACTCTACTGTACAATACACAGACAGGACATTAAACATACACTCTACTGTACAATACACAGACAGGATATTAAACATACACTCTACTGTACAATACACAGACAGGATATTAAACATACACTCTACTGTACAATACACAGACAGCATAGTTATCATACACTCTACTGTACAATACACAGACAGCATAGTTATCATACACTCTACTGTACAATACACAGACAGGATATTAAACATACACTCTACTGTACAATACTCAGACAGCATAGTTATCATACACTCTACTGTACAATACACAGACAGGATATTAAACATACACTCTACTGTACAATACACAGACAGGACATTAAACATACACTCTACTGTACAATACACAGACAGGATATTAAACATACACTCTACTGTACAATACACAGACAGGATATTAAACATACACTCTACTGTACAATACTCAGACAGCATAGTTATCATACACTCTACTGTACAATACACAGACAGCATAGTTATCATACACTCTACTGTACAATACACAGACAGGACATTAAACATACACTCTACTGTACAATACACAGACAGAATATTAAACATACACTCTACTGTACAATACACAGACAGGATATTAAACATACACTCTACTGTACAATACACAGACAGGACATTAAACATACACTCTACTGTACAATACACAGACAGGATATTAAACATACACTCTACTGTACAATACACAGACAGGATATTAAACATTCACTCTACTGTACAATACACAGACAGGACATTAAACATACACTCTACTGTACAATACACAGACAGGATATTAAACATACACTCTACTGTACAATACACAGACAGGATATTAAACATACACTCTACTGTACAATACACAGACAGGATATTAAACATACACTCTACTGTACAATACACAGACAGGATATTAAACATACACTCTACTGTACAATACACAGACAGGACATTAAACATACACTCTACTGTACAATACACAGACAGCATAGTTATCATACACTCTACTGTACAATACACAGACAGGATATTAAACATACACTCTACTGTACAATACACAGACAGGACATTAAACATACACTCTACTGTACAATACACAGACAGGATATTAAACATACACTCTACTGTACAATACACAGACAGCATAGTTATCATACACTCTACTGTACAATACACAGACAGCATAGTTATCATACACTCTACTGTACAATACACAGACAGGACATTTAACTAAAACATGAACTCTGGCATCTTAAGCCTAATTATTCATAACATAGTACACAAATTGTATTAGGAACATAATCACGTAAATCTCTAAGTTGTTATCATGTCATACAAGTTTGCAAAAACACGTAGCATTTTATCACACGGGATCAATGACAAAACACAACACAGGACTCTGTGGACTTGTGAACAACACTTTTATTTATTTAAATGCACTTGCTGAAATGACCCAAAAGTGTTGTTTATTTAAATGCACTTGCTGAAATGACCCAAAAGTGTTGTTTATTTCGTGTCTGAGCCACAATGGCCCATAGTATAGAAACTTCCTATCTCCTATTGGTTTTAGTGAGGCAACCGGACGAACGCCCCCATTGGACAGTAAAGCATAGTGTTAGTGAGGCAACCGGACGAACTCCCCCATTGGACAGTAAAGCATAGTGTTAGTGAGGCAACCGGACGAACGCCCCCATTGGACAGTAAAGCATAGTGTTAGTGAGGCAACCGGACGAACTCCCCCATTGGACAGTAAAGCATAGTGTTAGTGAGGCAACCGGACGAACGCCCCCATTGGACAGTAAAGCATAGTGTTAGTGAGGCAACCGGACGAACGCCCCCATTGGACAGTAAAGCATAGTGTTAGTGAGGCAACCGGACGAACGCCCCCATTGGACAGTAAAGCATAGTGTTAGTGAGGCAACCGGACGAATGCCCCCATTGGACAGTAAAGCATATTGTTAGTGAGGCAACCGGACGAACGCCCCCATTGGACAGTAAAGCATAGTGTTAGTGAGGCAACCGGACGAACGCCCCCATTGGACAGTAAAACACAGTGTTAGTGAGGCAACCGGATGAACGCCCCCATTGGACAGTAAAGCATAGTGTTAGTGAGGCAACCGGACGAACGCCCCCATTGGACAGTAAAACACAGTGTTAGTGAGGCAACCGGACGAACGCCCCCATTGGACAGAAAAGCAAAGTGTGTGTTTCATCATCGGTTTCAAGGACTAATTAGCTGTAGTTTTACTTTCATCATTAACAGACAAGGAACGTAGTGTACACAGGCATTTAACCTTATAGTCCGATTTATTTAAGACGGTGGCTTTTTCTTTTATCTATAGTGTGTGTTATGTCAGACCGAGCGAGCTCACCCTGACTGTTTTGGCCCCATGGGGCTTCCGTAGGAGTGTGTGTGTGGTTTAGCTAATTGGGAGTCTAGCTCTTTAATTGGAGCTGTGGAAACAAACCCTCCTGGGAATTACGTGAGTTCACCTTTATTTTGTTCACCTTTCATAAACATTGTTTATCTTTTCAGCAGTTCAAGGGCCGATAGGGCCCCTAGTTTGTTCCATAAAGCTGGGCATGGATGCCGGTAGGGCCCCTAGTTCCATAAAGCTGGGCATGGATGCCGGTAGGGCCCCTAGTTCCATAAAGCTGGGCATGGATGCCGATAGGGCCCCTAGTTCCATAAAGCTGGGCATGGATGCCGATAGGACCCCTAGTTTGTTCCATAAAGCTGGGCATGGATGCCGATAGGGCCCCTAGTTTGTTCCATAAAGCTGGGCATGGATGCCGGTAGGGACCCTAGTTTGTTCCATAAAGCTTGGCATGGATGCCAATAGGGCCCCTAGTTCCATAAAGCTGGGCATGGATGCCGATAGGGCCCCTAGTTTGTTCCATAAAGCTAGGCATGGATGCCGATAGGGCCCCTAGTTCCATAAAGCTGGGCATGGATGCCGATAGGGCCCCTAGTTTGTTCCATAAAGCTTGGCATGGATGCCGATAGGGCCCCTAGTTCCATAAAGCTGGGCATGGATGCCGATAGGGCCCCTAGTTCCATAAAGCTGGGCATGGATGCCGGTAGGGCCCCTAGTTTGTTCCATAAAGCTGGGCATGGATGCCGATAGGGCCCCTAGTTTGTTCCATAAAGCTGGGCATGGATGCCGATAGGGCCCCTAGTTTGTTCCATAAAGCTGGGCATGGATGCCGATAGGGCCCCTAGTTTGTTCCATAAAGCTGGGCATGGATGCCGATAGGGCCCCTAGTTTGTTCCATAAAGCTGGGCATGGATGCCGGTAGGGCCCCTAGTTTGTTCCATAAAGCTGGGCATGGATGCCGATAGGGCCCCTAGTTTCGTAAAGCTGGGCATGGATGCCGGTAGGGCCCCTAGTTTGTTCCATAAAGCTGGGCATGGATGCCGGTAGGACCCCTAGTTCCATAAAGCTGGGCATGGATGCCGATAGGGCCCCTAGTTTGTTCCATAAAGCTGGGCATGGATGCCGATAGGGCCCCTAGTTTGTTCCATAAAGCTGGGCATGGATGCCGGTAGGGCCCCTAGTTTGTTCCATAAAGCTGGGCATGGATGCTAGGCATTCTTTAAGGAATACCTAGGATAGGATAAGTAATCCCTCTCCCCCCCCTTAAGATTTAGATGCACTATTGTAAAGTGACTGTTCCACTGGATGTCATAAGGTGAATGCACCAATTTGTAAGTCGCTCTGGATAAGAGCGTCTGCTAAATGACTTAAATGTAAATGTAAATGGATGCCGATAGGGCCCCTAGTTCCATAAAGCTGGGCATGGATGCCGGTAGGGCCCCTAGTTTGTTCCATAAAGCTGGGCATGGATGCCGGTAGGACCCCTAGTTCCATAAAGCTGGGCATGGATGCCGATAGGGCCCCTAGTTCCATAAAGCTGGGCATGGATGCCGGTAGGGCCCCTAGTTCCATAAAGCTGGGCATGGATGCCGGTAGGGCCCCTAGTTCCATAAAGCTGGGCATGGATGCCGATAGGGCCCCTAGTTCCATAAAGCTGGGCATGGATGCCGGTAGGGCCCCTAGTTTGTTCCATAAAGCTGGGCATGGATGCCGGTAGGGCCCCTAGTTTGTTCCATAAAGCTGGGCATGGATGCCGGTAGGGCCCCTAGTTTGTTCCATAAAGCTGGGCATGGATGCCGATACATCCCCTAGTTTGTTGAGAGCCGTACTAAAGGTACGATGCTGCTGTAACGAAGACATATGACCTCAGGACGTGAAAGGAACTCCTTTATGGAGATTTCCTGATGTTCTCTGTGTTGTGGGAAATTTTAGTCATCCCCCTCCACTCTTTTCCACCCACTCACCCACCCACTCACACACCCTGGGAAATACTTCTGATTAGCTCAGGAATGATTAAATCTGTTTAAGAGACTAGAATCCCTCTCCTCCCGTCTCTAGGTCCTATCGAATCCCTCTCCTCTCCTCCCTCGGTTCTATCGAATTCCTCCAGATGTTTTCCCTCTCCTCTCCTCCCTCGGTCCTATCGAATCCCTCTCCTCTCCTCCCTCGGTCCTATCGAATCCCTGCAGATGTTTCCTCTCCTCTCCTCCCTCGGTCCTATCGAATCCCTCTCCTCTCCTCTCCTCCCTCGGTCCTATCGAATCCCTCTCCTCTCCTCCCTCGGTTCTATCGAATCCCTGCAGATGTTTCCTCTCCTCTCCTCCCTCGGTCCTATCAAATCCCTCTCCTCTCCTCCCTCGGTCCTATCGAATCCCTCCAGATGTTTCCCCTCTCCTCTCCTCCCTCGGTCCTATCGAATCCCTCTCCTCTCCTCTCCTCCCTCGGTCCTATCGAATCCCTCTCCTCTCCTCCCTCAGTCCTATCGAATCCCTCCAGATGTTTCCCCTCTCTCTCCTCCCTCGGTCCTATCGAATCCCTCTCCTCTCTTCCCTCAGTCCAATTGAATCCCTCTCCTCTCTTCCCTCAGTCCAATTGAATCCCTCTCCTCTCCTCCCTCGGTCCTATCGAATCCCTCTCCTCTCCTCCCTCGGTCCTATCGAATCCCTCCAGATGTTTCCCCTCTCTTCTCCTCCCTCGGTCCTATCGAATCCCTCTCCTCTCTTCCCTCAGTCCTATCGAATCCCTCTCTTCTCTTCCCTCAGTCCAATTGAATCCCTGCAGATGTTTCCCCTCTCTTCTCCTCCCTCGGTCCTATCGAATCCCTCTCCTCTCTTCCCTCAGTCCTATCGAATCCCTCTCTTCTCTTCCCTCAGTCCAATTGAATCCCTGCAGATGTTTCCCCTCTCTTCTCCTCCCTCGGTCCTATCGAATCCCTCTCCTCTCTTCCCTCAGTCCTATCGAATCCCTCTCTTCTCTTCCCTCAGTCCAATTGAATCCCTGCAGATGTTTCCCCTCTCTTCTCCTCCCTCGGTCCTATCGAATCCCTCTCCTCTCTTCCCTCAGTCCTATCGAATCCCTCTCTTCTCTTCCCTCAGTCCAATTGAATCCCTGCAGATGTTTCCCCTCTCTTCTCCTCCCTCGGTCCTATCGAATCCCTCTCCTCTCTTCCCTCAGTCCTATCGAATCCCTCTCCTCTCTTCCCTCAGTCCTATCGAATCCCTCTCCTCTCTTCCCTCAGTCCTATCGAATCCCTCTCTTCTCTTCCCTCAGTCCAATTGAATCCCTGCAGATGTTTCCCCTCTCTTCTCTTCCCTCAGTCCAATTGAATCCCTGCAGATGTTTTCCCTCTCCTCTCCTCCAATGTCATCTGCATCAACATCCTTTCAACATCCTCCATGCTCCATTGTCTGGATCCCTGTGCACCTTGGGAAATATGCAAATGCATTATGAGAAAACAACAGCAGCAGTGAACAACAACAATAACAAGTACTGCTGTAAACATAAACAAAGAGCTCAACAGAGGGAGATAAGAGCGGAATACTCAAACTTCAAAAGAAAGAAAACATCTCCATTTTGGAACCTGTGTGCTGTCTGTCCTCCTTCCTGAACCTCTGTGTTGTCTGTCCTCCTTCCTGAACCTCTGTGTTGTCTGTCCTACTTCCTGAACCTCTGTGTTGTCTGTCCTCCTTCCTGAACCTCTGTGTTGTCTGTCCTCCTTCCTGAACCTGTGTGTTGTCTGTCCTCCTTCCTGAACCTCTGTGTTGTCTGTCCTCCTTCCTGAACCTCTGTGTTGTTCTGTCTGTCCTCCTTCCTGAAACTCTGTGTTGTGCTGCCTGTCCTCCTTCCTGAACCTCTGTGTTGTTCTGTCTGTCCTCCTTCCTGAAACTCTGTGTTGTGCTGTCTGTCCTCCTTCCTGAACCTGTGTGCTGTCTGTCCTCCTTTCTGAACCTCTGTGTTGTCTGTCCTCCTTCCTGAACCTCTGTGTTGGCTGTCCTCCTTCCTGAACCTCTGTGTTGTGTTGTCTGTCCTCCTTCCTGAACCTCTGTGTTGTTCTGTCTGTCCTCCTTCCTGAACCTGTGTGTTGTCTGTCCTCCTTCCTGAACCTCTGTGTTGTTCTGTCTGTCCTCCTTCCTGAACCTGTGTGTTGTCTGTCCTCCTTCCTGAACCTGTGTGTTGTCTGTCCTCCTTCCTGAACCTCTGTGTTGTGTTGTCTGTCCTCCTTCCTGAACCTTTGTGTTGTCTGTCCTCCTTCCTGAACCTCTGTGTTGTCTGTCCTCCTTCCTGAACCTCTGTACTGTCTGTCTTCACTCCCAAACCTCTGCTGTCTGTTCTCCTTCCTGTGTAGTTGTTGACTCCACTTGGAATAAATCAATTGTCTCAGTAGGATGTGATGAGATGAAGGGGTGGCAGGGGGAGGGGGGAGGGCTCTCATTAACCCTGGTGACATACTGTATGTGGGAGAGAACGCCATGCTTGAAGCTTGCTGTGTGTGTTGTTCACACTGAGTTGGATCTCTGGATCACTGTTTGTTTAGAGTGACGTAGCTGCAAAACGCCATCCGACATCT
>NW_025745778.1:305000-312500 GCF_021184085.1 Oncorhynchus gorbuscha | reverse complement strand
GGATCTCATCCCACTAGGAAGCCAACAGATGATCTCATCCCACTAGGAAGCCAACAGATGATCTCATCCCACTAGGAAGCCAACAGAGGATCTCATCCCACTAGGAAGCCAACAGAGGATCTCATCCCACTAGGAAGCCAACAGAGGATCTCATCCCACTAGGAAGCCAACAGATGATCTCATCCCATCCCACTAGTAGAGGAAGCCAACAGAGGATCTCATCCCACTAGGAAGCCAACAGAGGATCTCATCCCATCCCACTAGTAGAGGAAGCCAACAGATGATCTCATCCCACTAGTAGAGGAAGCCAACAGATGATCTCATCCCACTAGGAAGCCAACAGAGGATCTCATCCCACTAGTAGAGGAAGCCAACAGATGATCTCATCCCACTAGTAGAGGAAGCCAACAGAGGATCTCATCCCACTAGTAGAGGAAGCCAACAGATGATCTCATCCCACTAGGAAGCCAACAGAGGATCTCATCCCACTAGGAAGCCAACAGATGATCTCATCCCACTAGTAGAGGAAGCCAACAGATGATCTCATCCCACTAGTAGAGGAAGCCAACAGATGATCTCATCCCACTAGGAAGCCAACAGATGATCTCATCCCACTAGGAAGCCAACAGATGATCTCATCCCACTAGTAGAGGAAGCCAACAGAGGATCTCATCCCACTAGGAAGCCAACAGAGGATCTCATCCCACTAGTAGAGGAAGCCAACAGATGATCTCATCCCACTAGTAGAGGAAGCCAACAGATGATCTCATCCCACTAGTAGAGGAAGCCAACAGATGATCTCATCCCACTAGTAGAGGAAGCCAACAGAGGATCTCATCCCACTAGGAAGCCAACAGAGGATCTCATCCCACTAGTAGAGGAAGCCAACAGATGATCTCATCCCACTAGTAGAGGAAGCCAACAGATGATCTCATCCCACTAGTAGAGGAAGCCAACAGATGATCTCATCCCACTAGTAGAGGAAGCCAACAGAGGATCTCATCCCACTAGTAGAGGAAGCCAACAGATGATCTCATCCCACTAGTAGAGGAAGCCAACAGATGATCTCATCCCACTAGTAGAGGAAGCCAACAGAGGATCTCATCCCACTAGTAGAGGAAGCCAACAGAGGATCTCATCCCACTAGGAAGCCAACAGATGATCTCATCCCACTACGAAGCCAACAGAGGATCTCATCCCACTAGGAAGCAAACAGAGGATCTCATCCCATTAGTAGAGGAAGCCAACAGATGATCTCATCCCACTAGTAGAGGAAGCCAACAGAGGATCTCATCTCATTGGTCGAGGAAGCAAACAGAGGATCTGATCCCATTGGTCGAGGAAGCAAACAGAGGATCTCATTCAATTGGTCGAGGAAGCAAACAGAGGATCTGATCCCATTGGTCGAGGAAGCAAACAGAGGATCTCATTCAATTGGTCGAGGAAGCAAACAGAGGATCTCATCACATTGGTCGAGGAAGTCTAAGGACTTGGAGAGACACAATCTGCTCATTATATTAGCCTGCAACACAAGCCTGTCTGGGTTTATTCTCCATTGTGGATTGCCTTGTCCGTGGTAAAACCATGGAAAGCAATGCAAATGTATAAGAACCCTAAAAACAATCATTAAGCTTTAGCGTATGTTAGTATAGATTTACATCTCTCCCAATTTCACACACACACACACACACACACACACACACACACACACACACACACACACACACACACACACACACACACACACACACACACACACACACACACACACACACACACACACACACACGCGCACACGCACACGCACACACACACACGCACACGCACACGCACACGCACACGCACACACACACACACACGAGGAGGCACATTTGTCTACTATTTTACCACAAAATATTTGCCCTTTAATCCCCCCCCCCCAGGCTAAATCCTTCCTCTATCTCTCCTTCCAACTCCGGGCTGATTTGACACTTGGTGAAGGCGGAGTGCTAGATTTAACACTCACAGAATGGGTGTTGGAGGAGGCGTGATCCGCCTTCGAAGTGTTCACACAGAAAATAACCCCCCCCCATCACTTTATGGAAACTTTTTTATGTGGCTCAGGCCTTGAATCTGTCTCTCACACCAAGCTAGTGAGGGGGCAAGGTTAAGTATTCTAGCCACACCTAGCTAGCGAGGGGCAGGTCATGTGTTCTAGTCACACCTAGCTAGCGAGGGGCAGGTCATGTGTTCTAGTCACACCTAGCTAGCGAGGGGCAGGTCATGTGTTCTAGTCACACCTAGCTAGCGAGGGGCAGGTCATGTGTTCTAGTCACACCTAGCTAGCGAGGGGCAGGTCATGTGTTCTAGTCACACCTAGCTAGCGAGGGGCAGGTCATGTGTTCTAGTCACACCTAGCTAGCGAGGGGCAGGTCATGTGTTCTAGTCACACCAAGCTAGCGAGGGGCAGGTCATGTGTTCTAGTGACACCTAGCTAGCGAGGGGCAGGTCATGTGTTCTAGCCACACCTAGCTAGCGAGGGGCAGGTCATGTGTTCTAGTCACACCAAGCTAGCGAGGGGCAGGTCATGTGTTCTAGTCACACCTAGCTAGCGAGGGGCAGGTCATGTGTTCTAGCCACACCTAGCTAGCGAGGGGCAGGTCATGTGTTCTAGTCACACCTAGCTAGCGAGGGGCAGGTCATGTGTTCTAGTCACACCAAGCTAGCGAGGGGCAGGTCATGTGTTCTAGTCACACCTAGCTAGCGAGGGGCAGGTCATGTGTTCTAGCCACACCTAGCTAGAGAGGGGCAGGTCATGTGTTCTAGTCACACCTAGCTAGAGAGGGACAGGTCATGTGTTCTAGTCACACCTAGCTAGCGAGGGGCAGGTCATGTGTTCTAGTCACACCTAGCTAGAGAGGTCATGTGTTCTAGTCACACTTAGCAAGAGAGGGGCAGGTCATGTGTTCTAGTCACACCTAGCTAGAGAGGGGCAGGTCATGTGTTCTAGTCACACCTAGCTAGAGAGGGGCAGGTCATGTGTTCTAGTCACACCTAGCTAGCGAGGGACAGGTCATGTGTTCTAGTCACACCTAGCTAGCGAGGGGCAGGTCATGTGTTCTAGTCACACCTAGCTAGCGAGGGGGCAAGGTTACGTATTCTAGTCACACCAAGCTAGCGACGGGCAGGTCATGTGTTCTAGTCACACCTAGCTAGCGAGGGGCAGGTAATGTGTTCTAGACACACCTAGCTAGCGAGGGGGCAGGTCATGTGTTCTAGTCACACCTAGCTAGCGAGGGGCAGGTCATGTGTTCTAGTCACACCTAGCTAGCGAGGGGGCAAGGTTACGTATTCTAGTCACACCAAGCTAGCGACGGGCAGGTCATGTGTTCTAGTCACACCTAGCTAGCGAGGGGCAGGTAATGTGTTCTAGACACACCTAGCTAGCGAGGGGGCAGGTCATGTGTTCTAGTCACACCTAGTTAGAGAGGTCATGTGTTCTAGTCACACCTAGCTAGAGAGGTCATGTGTTCTAGTCACACCTAGCTAGAGAGGTCATGTGTTCTAGTCACACCTAGCTAGAGAGGTCATGTGTTCTAGTCACACCTAGCTAGAGAGGTCATGTGTTCTAGTCACACCTAGCTAGAGAGGGGCAGGTCATGTGTTCTAGTCACACCTAGCTAGAGAGGTCATGTGTTCTAGTCACACCTAGCTAGAGAGGTCATGTGTTCTAGTCACACCTAGCTAGAGAGGGGCAGGTCATGTGTTCTAGTCACACCTAGCTAGAGAGGTCATGTGTTCTAGTCACACCTAGCTAGAGAGGGGCAGGTCATGTGTTCTAGTCACACCTAGCTAGAGAGGTCATGTGTTCTAGTCACACCTAGCTAGAGAGGGGCAGGTCATGTGTTCTAGTCACACCTAGCTAGAGAGGTCATGTGTTCTAGTCACACCTAGCTAGAGAGGGGCAGGTCATGTGTTCTAGTCACACCTAGCTAGAGAGGTCATGTGTTCTAGTCACACCTAGCTAGAGAGGGACAGGTCATGTGTTCTAGTCACACCTAGCTAGAGAGGGACAGGTCATGTGTTCTAGTCACACCTAGCTAGAGAGGGGCAGGTCATGTGTTCTAGTCACACCTAGCTAGAGAGGTCATGTGTTCTAGTCACACCTAGCTAGAGAGGTCATGTGTTCTAGTCACACCTAGCTAGAGAGGTCATGTGTTCTAGTCACACCTAGCTAGAGAGGTCATGTGTTCTAGTCACACCTAGCTAGAGAGGTCATGTGTTCTAGTCACACCTAGCTAGAGAGGGGCAGGTCATGTGTTCTAGTCACACCTAGCTAGAGCGGTCATGTGTTCTAGTCACACCTTGCTGGCGAGGGACAGGTCATGTGTTCTAGTCACACCTAGCTAGAGAGGGGCAGGTCATGTGTTCTAGTCACACCTTGATAGCGAGGGACAGGTCATGTGACAGAGACATGTGGTGTGAAAGAGAGAATGACTCGTAGTGTTAAATGGACCAATCACATTGAGTTCTCTTTCTGTGGCGATCTCACGAGGAGTACAGATACTCTAAGTCACTCTGGATAAGAGCGTCTGCTAAATGACCGCAACACTGTCAAATGTAAATGTTTTAAACTGTGTTGTTGTTTGTATGTTTGTTTACATATCTCATATTACAGTTTTGAATTATTTTTATATTTATTTTAAATATTGACGTCACAAATTTATTATTTGTAGTGTTCTTTTATTAAAACGTCGAAGTTTTTAGGTTCCAGCAGGAAAACCTTATTTCTCTGGTGAGGCCCGACATGCAGTATTTTATTGCGATATTTTGAAGAAAAACTATGATTATTTGTCTCTCTGAAAATGAAACCATCAAGTGATCGATTTTTAACAAATGCAACGTCTGCCATTGAACTACCCCATGATTAGATTGTGAACAAACACACCAATCTCTTTTATATATATATATATATATTTATTTATTTTTTAACAATAAAAGTTAATTGACCAATATTTCTTAAAATGGATAAACTGCAGAAGAGTTTTGGAATGAAACTTCACTTCTATTCCTCTTCACGGTATATAGACTTTCTTTTTTATCCAGACTGTCTTTTTCTTCTATTGTGTTGTTGTTTTTATGTTTGTTTACTCCATGTGTAACTCTGTGTTGTTGTTTGTTTACTCCATGTGTAACTCTGTGTTGTTGACTGTATGTTTGTTTACTCCATGTGTAACTCTGTGTTGTTGTTTGTTTATTCCATGTGTAACTCTGTGTTGTTGACTGTATGTTTGTTTACTCCATGTGTAACTCTGTGTTGTTGTTTGTATGTTTGTTTATTCCATGTGTAACTCTGTGTTGTTGTTTGTTTATTCCATGTGTAACTCTGTGTTGTTGACTGTATGTTTGTTTACTCCATGTGTAACTCTGTGTTGTTGTTTGTTTACTCCATGTGTAACTCTGCGTTGTTGTTTGTATGTTTTGTTTACTCCATGTGTAACTCTGTGTTGTTGTTTGTTTACTCCATGTGTAACTCTGTGTTGTTGTTTGTATGTTTGTTTACTCCATGTGTACCTCTGTGTTGTTGACTGTATGTTTGTTTACTCCATGTGTAACTCTGTGTTGTTGTTTGTATGTTTGTTTACTCCATGTGTAACTCTGTGTTGTTGTTTTGTATGTTTGTTTACTCCATGTGTAACTCTGTGTTGTTGTTTGTTTACTCCATGTGTAACTCTGTGTTGTTGTTTGTATGTTTGTTTACTCCATGTGTAACTCTGTGTTGTTGTTTGTATGTTTGTTTACTCCATGTGTAACTCTGTGTTGTTGTTTGTTTACTCCATGTGTAACTCTGTGTTGTTGTTTGTATGTTTTGTTTACTCCATGTGTAACTCTGTGTTGTTGTTTGTTTACTCCATGTGTAACTCTGTGTTGTTGTTTGTTTACTCCATGTGTAACTCTGTGTTGTTGTTTGTTTACTCCATGTGTAACTCTGTGTTGTTGTTTGTATGTTTGTTTACTCCATGTGTACCTCTGTGTTGTTGACTGTATGTTTGTTTACTCCATGTGTAACTCTGTGTTGTTGTTTGTTTACTCCATGTGTAACTCTGTGTTGTTGTTTGTATGTTTTGTTTACTCCATGTGTAACTCTGTGTTGTTGTTTGTTTACTCCATGTGTAACTCTGTGTTGTTGTTTGTTTACTCCATGTGTAACGCTGTGTTGTTGTTTGTATGTTTGTTTACTCCATGTGTAACTCTGTGTTGTTGTTTGTTTACTCCATGTGTAACTCTGTGTTGTTGTTTGTTTACTCCATGTGTAACTCTGTGTTGTTGTTTGTTTACTCCATGTGTAACTCTGTGTTGTTGTTTGTATGTTTGTTTACTCCATGTGTAACTCTGTGTTGTTGACTGTATGTTTGTTTACTCCATGTGTAACTCTGTGTTGTTGTTTGTATGTTTGTTTACTCCATGTGTAACTCTGTGTTGTTGTTTGTTTACTCCATGTGTAACTCTGTGTTGTTGTTTGTTTACTCCATGTGTAACTCTGTGTTGTTGTTTGTATGTTTGTTTACTCCATGTGTACCTCTGTGTTGTTGACTGTATGTTTGTTTACTCCATGTGTAACTCTGTGTTGTTGTTTGTTTACTCCATGTGTAACTCTGTGTTGTTGTTTGTATGTTTGTTTACTCCATGTGTAACTCTGTGTTGTTGTTTGTTTATTCCATGTGTAACTCTGTGTTGTTGTTTGTTTACTCCATGTGTAACTCTGTGTTGTTGTTTGTATGTTTGTTTACTCCATGTGTAAATCTGTGTTGTTGACTGTATGTTTGTTTACTCCATGTGTAAATCTGTGTTGTTGACTGTATGTTTGTTTACTCCATGTGTAAATCTGTGTTGTTGACTGTATGTTTGTTTACTCCATGTGTAAATCTGTGTTGTTGACTGTATGTTTGTTTACTCCATGTGTAACTCTGTGTTGTTGTTTGTATGTTTGTTTACTCCATGTGTAACTCTGTGTTGTTGTTTGTATGTTTGTTTACTCCATGTGTGACTCTGTGTTGTTGTTTGTACGTCTGTTTACTCCATGTGTAACTCTGTGTTGTTGTTTGTATGTTTTGTTTACTCCATGTGTAACTCTGTGTTGTTGTTTGTTTACTCCATGTGTAACTCTGTGTTGTTGTTTGTTTACTCCATGTGTAACTCTGTGTTGTTGTTTGTATGTTTGTTTACTCCATGTGTAACTCTGTTGTTGTTTGTGTCGCATTGCTTTGCTTTATCTTGGCCAGGTCACAGTTGTAAATGAGAACTTGTTCTCAACTAGCCTACCTGGTTAAATAAAGGTGAAATTAAAAATATATATAATTCCCGGATGTGGGACACAAGATAACTCTATAAAAGGCCTATGCGAGTAATGTTATCGCTGCAGTTAGTACAGGATGTCAGAGATGGTGATTTAATTATCTCTATCTGTTCTGTAGTAGAAACAGGAAGTCAGAGATGGTGATATAATAATATATAATAATA
>NW_025745778.1:272500-300000 GCF_021184085.1 Oncorhynchus gorbuscha | reverse complement strand
CAGAGTCTATGTGGAGGCTATATACTGGGTGTACCGTTACAGAGTCAATGTGGAGGCTATATACAGGGGGTACCAGTACAGAGTCAATGTGGAGGCTATATACAGGGGTTACCGGTACAGAGTCAATGTGGAGGCTATATACAGGGGTTACCGGTACAGAATCAATGTGGAGGCTATATACAGGGGTTACCGGTACAGAGTCAATGTGGAGGCTATATACAGGGGTTACCGGTACAGAGTCAATGTGGAGGCTATATACAGGGTGTTACGGTACAGAGTCAATGTGGAGGCTATATACTGGGTATTACGGTACAGAGTCAATGTGCGGCGTTTGTGGAGGTAATTTGTGGAGTGACTATGCATAGATAATAAACAGTGAGTAGCAGCAGTGTAAAAACAAAGGAGGGGATCAATGTTAATGGTCCTGTTGGCCATTTGTTTAGTTGTTCAGCAGTCTTACGGCTTGGGGGGGTAGAAGCTGTTAAGGAGCCTTTTGGTTCGATACTTGGCGCTCCGGGAACCGATTGCCGTGCGGTAGCAGAGAGAACAGTCCATGACTTGGGTGGCTGGAGTCTTTGACAATTTTTTGTGGGGCTTTCCCCTGGTATAAAGGTCCTGGATGGCAGGAAGCCTGGCCACAGTGATGTACTGGGTCGTACTCATTACCCTCTATAGGGCTTTCCTCTGACACCGCCTGGTATAAAGGTCCTGGATGGCAGGAAGCCTGGCCACAGTGATGTACTGGGTCGTACTCACTACCCTCTGTAGTGCCTTACGGTCAGAAGCCGAGCAGTTGCCACACCAACTCAAATCAAGTAAAATGTTAATTGGTCACATACACATGGTTAGCAGATGTTATTGATCACATACACATGGTTACCAGATGTTAATGCGAGTGTAGCAAAATGCTTGTGCTTCTAGTTCCGACAGTGCAACAAGTAACAAGTAATATATATGCAGTATATACAGAATGTAGAGAATATATACCTATGAGATGAGTAGATGGCATAGTATATGCAGTATATACAGTATGTATAGCATATATACCTATGAGATGAGTAGGTGGTATAGTATATGTAGTATATACAGTATGTATAGCATATATACCTATGAGATGAGTAGGTGGTATAGTATATGTAGTATATACAGTATGTAGAGCATATATACCTATGAGATAAGTAATGTAGGATATGTAAACATAATTGGCGTTATTTAAAGTGACTAGCGACACCTGGCGGTGACGCAACCGGTCAGGATGCTCTCGATGGTGCAGCCGTATAACTTTTTTTTTTTTTTTTGATGGAGGATCTGGGGACACATACCAACTCTTTTCAGTCTCTTTAGGTGGAGGGAAAAGGTGTGGTCTTTCCCTCTTCACGACTGTCTTGGTGTGTTCGGACCGCGATAGTTTGTTGGGGAACTTGAATCTGAAGGGCCCCCCCCGTGTTGAGGATCAGTGTGGCAACACTATGGTGTTGAACGCTGAGCTGTAGTCAATGAACAGCATTCTCACGTAAGTGTTCCTCTTGTCCAGGTGGGAAAGGGCAGTGTGGAGTGCAATAGAGAATGCATCATGTGTGGGTGTGTGGTGGCGGTATGCAAATTAGAGTGGGTGTAGGGTTTCTGGCATGATGGTGTTGATGTGAGCCATGACCAGCCTTTCAAAGCACTTCACGGCTACTGATGTGAGTGCTACGGAGGAGGTAATCATTTAGGCAGGTTACCTTGGGTACAGGGACTATTTTGTTTTAAAAAATATATATTTTACCTTTATTTAACTAGGCAAGTCAGTTATAGAACAAATTCTCATTTTCAATGACGGCCTAGGAACAGTGGGTTAACTGCCTGTTCAGGGGCAGAACGACAGATTTGTACCTTGTCAGCTCGTGGGTTTGAACTTGCAAACTTGCAACCTACTAGTCCAACACTCTAACCACTAGGCTACCCTGCCGCCTCTACACTCTAACCACTAGGCTACCTGCCGCCTCTACACTCTAACCACTAGGCTACCTGCCTCCTCTACACTCTAACCACTAGGCTACCTACCTCCTCTACACTCTAACCACTAGGCTACCTGCCTCCTCTGCACTCTAACCACTAGGCTACCTGCCGCCTCTACACTCTAACCACTAGGCTACCCTGCCTCCTCTACACTCTAACCACTAGGCTACCTGCCTCCTCTGCACTCTAACCACTAGGCTACCTGCCGCCTCTACACTCTAACCACTAGGCTACCCTGCCTCCTCTCCACTCTAACCACTAGGCTACCTGCCTCCTCTGCACTCTAACCACTAGGCTACCTGCCGCCTCTGCACTCTAACCACTAGGCTACCCTGCCGCCACTCCACTCTAACCACTAGGCTACCTGCCTCCTCTACACTCCAACCACTAGGCTCCCTGCCGCCTCTACACTCTAACCACTAGGCTACATGCCTCCTCTACACTCCAACCACTAGGCTCCCTGCCGCCTCTACACTCTAACCACTAGGCTACATGCCTCCTCTACACTCCAACCACTAGGCTACCTGCCTCCTCTACACTCTAACCACTAGGTTCTAACCACTAGACTACCTGCCTCCTCTACACTCTAACCACTAGGCTACCTGCCACCTCTACACTCTAACCACTAGGCTACCTGCCGCCTCTACACTCTAACCACTTGGCTACCCTGCCTCCTCTACACTCTAACCACTAGACTACCTGCCTCCTCTACACTCTAACCACTAACCACTAGGCTACCCTGCCTCCTCTACACTCTAACCACTAGGCTACCTGCCTCCTCTACACTCTAACCACTAGACTACCTGCCACCTCTACACTCTAACCACTAGGCTACCCTGCCGCAGACTATGGCGGTCTGCTTGAAACATGTTGGTATTACAGACTCGGCCAGGGAGAGGTTGAAAATATCAGACACTTGCCAGTTGAACTTGTTGGAAAAGTGGCATCCTATGACGGTGCCACTTTGAAAGTCACGAAGCTCTTCTGTGGCCTACCACTTAGCGGCTGAGCCGTTGTTGCTCACAACAACAGCACTTACAGTTGACCGGGGCAGCTTTTAGCAGAGCAGAAATTTGACGAACTGACTTGTTGGAAAAGTGGCATCCCGCGACAGTGCCTCGTTGAAAAGTCACTGAACTCTTCAATGGAGGTTCATTCTACTGCCAATGTTTGTCTATGGAGATTGCATGGCTTTGTGCTTCGATTTAAAACACCTGTCAGCAACGGATGTGGCCAAATCCACTAATTTGAAGGGGTGTCCACATACTTTTATATATATATATATATATATATATAGAGTGTATAATGAGCATCAGAGACTTGGTTTGGCTGTGGGTTATATTTCAGATTCTCTTAAACTGTGTCTCTTTTTTTTGTTGCAGCATCATGTGGAGTAACGTTTGGATTATCTGTTTTCAGACCTGTTATTATTTCTTTCATCGTTCCATTATATTTTACTGCGGCTGTTGTTGTTGTACCGAGTCACAGACAGACGTTATTTTAAAGCTGTTGTTGTTGTACTGAGTCACAGACAGACGTTATTTTAAAGCTGTTGTTGTTGTTGTACCGAGTCACAGACAGACGTTATTTTAAAGCTGTTGTTGTTGTACTGAGTCACAGACAGACGTTATTTTAAAGCTGTTGTTGTTGTTGTACCGAGTCACAGACAGACGTTATTTTAAAGCTGTTGTTGTTGTTGTACCGAGTCACAGACAGACGTTATTTTAAAGCTGTTGTTGTTGTTGTACCGAGTCACAGACAGACGTTATTTTAAAGCTGTTGTTGTTGTTGTACCGAGTCACAGACAGACGTTATTTTAAAGCTGTTGTTGTTGTTGTACCGAGTCACAGACAGACGTTATTTTAAAGCTGTTGTTGTGGTTGTACTGAGTCACAGACAAACGTTATTTTAAAGCTGTTGTTGTGGTTGTACTGAGTCACAGACAGACGTTATTTTAAAGCTGTTGTTGTTGTTGTACTGAGTCACAGACAGACGTTATTTTAAAGCTGTTGTTGTGGTTGTACTGAGTCACAGACAGACGTTATTTTAAAGCTGTTGTTGTTGTTGTACTGAGTCACAGACAGACGTTATTTCAAAGGGATACAATTGTATCAATTACCCAAAAAAAGATTTAAAAAATACTAATAATTGGATGATCATAGTTGATTTGAAATTCATCTCTTCATTTGTGGAAAACAGACGCAGACAAGACTTAAAGAGTATCATGTGGTTTTTTTTGAGTATAAAGAAATAATATCATTAATTGGATTCTGTTTTTGATTGGAAATACATCTCTTCATGGATACATGGTGTTGGAAACAGATCAGGTTAATCATCCAATCAGAGGAAGGAATTCACAGATCTGGTTAATCATCCAATCAGAAGAAGGAATTCATAGATCTGGTTAATCATCCAATCAGAGGAAGGAATTCACAGATCTGGTTTATAACCCAATCAGAGGAAGGAATTCACAAGAGCATTTAAATCAATGTACTCTTTTAAATCTTAAAGGTTTCCAATTGTGTTCATTCACACAAAAAACATGTATAATATATGTAAAAAAAATGTATAAATATATACTGACAGTCAAAAAATGAATCCTAAAAATAAATCATGAAAATTAGAATATTAAAATAGTTATATATATAGTTTTTTATATATATATATATATATATACAAAAAACATATATAATGGATGTTAAAATATACATATGAATATATATATATATATATATATATATAACTATTTTAATATTCTCATTTTCATGATTTATTTTTATGGTTCATTTGTTGACTGTTGTACCATTTATAAAGGAGTTGTTCAATGTGTTTCTATGAGCTACAGTAGTAAAGGACAAATTCAATATATATATATATATTTCTCTATAAATATATATATGTGTATATTTAAATAACTACAGGTGTCCTTAAATTACAACTCAAATACCTAAATGATCTATGACCATCTAAAAAACAATTCCATATTTTAGCCTATTAGAACCCCCCCCCCCCCCCAACGGCTTACACTTCTAGGGGTTAATTTCTTAATTAACTCAGGAAGCACCTGCTTTCTATATACTACGTACCCCTCATATACTCAAGGGTTTCCTTTATTTTGCCAGTTACCTGAACTTGTCCAATAATGACATTTATTTTCTGTTTGTATTCCTGGTCTAACCTCCAGCCAGCGTGGCTGTGATCTGCTGGTCAGTTTAAGTAAAGTATCTCTCGTCCTGTGTGGAGTCTTGAGTGGCCTGACGACCCTCTTCATCTCAGAGCCCTGAGTGGATTGACGACCCTCTTCATCTCAGAGCCCTGAGTGGATTGACGACCCTCTTCATCTCAGAGTCTTGAGTGGATTGACGACCCTCTTCATCTCAGAGCCCTGAGTGGATTGACGACCCTCTCCATCTCAGAGTCTTGAGTGGTTTGACGAGAGAGACTTGACCTCTTAAGCCAATGGCCTCTACATTTTACGTGCAGCCCGTCACACACACACACACACACACACACACACACACACACACACACACACACACACACACACACACACACACACACACACACACACACACACACACACACACACACACACACACACACACACACACACACACACACAATCTCTCTGAATGACTGTCACTGACTCTCCCATTATGCTGAAGCAGATCCATCGTGGTTTAAATGGCCATCTTGGTATTGTGACATCATCATTAACATCTTCATTCGTCATCCAGTGTCTAAAATGGCACCCTGTTCCCTATTTAGTGCACTACTTTAGACCAGAGCCCTGTAGAACCCTATTCCCTATATAGTGCACTACTTTAGACCAGAACCCTATAGAACCCTATTCCCTATATAGTGCACTACTTTAGACCAGAGCCCTATTCCCTATTTAGTGCACTACTTTAGACCAGGGCCCTATAGAACCCTATTCCCTATATAGTGCACTACTTTAGACCAGAGCCCTATAGAACCCTATTCCCTATATAGTGCACTACTTTAGACCAGGGCCCTATTCCCTATATAGAGCACTACTTTAGACCAGAGCCCTATAGAACACTATTCCCTATATAGTGCACTACTTTAGACCAGGGCCCTATAGAACCCTATTCCCTATATAGTACACTACTTTAGACCAGAGCCTTGTTCCCTATATAGTACACTACTTTAGACCAGGGCCCTATAGAACCCTATTCCCTATATAATACACTACTTTATACCAGGGCCCTATAGAACCCTATTCCCTACATAGTGCACTACTTTAGACCAGGGCCCTATAGAACCCTATTCCCTATATAGTACACTACTTTAGACCAGGGCCCTATAGAACAATATTCCCTATATAGTACACTACTTTAGACCAGGGCCCTATAGAACACTATTCCCTATATAGTACACTACTTTAGACCAGGGCCCTATAGAACACTATTCCCTATATAGTACACTACTTTAGACCAGGGCCCTATAGAACCCTATTCCCTATATAGTACACTACTTTAGGCCAGGGCCCTAACGAACCATATTCCCTATATAGTACACTACTTTAGACCAGGGCCCTATAGAACACTATTCCCTATATAGTACACTACTTTAGACCAGGGCCCTATAGAACCCTATTCCCTATATAGTGCACTACTTTAGACCAGGGCCCTATAGAACCCTATTCCCTACATAGTACACTACTTTAGACCAGAGCCCTATAGAACCCTATTGCCTATATAGTGTACTACTTTAGACCAGGGCCCTATAGAACCCTATTCCCTATATAGTGCACTACTTTAGACCAGGGCCCTATAGAACCCTATTCCCTATATAGTGCACTACTTTAGACCAGAGCCCTATGGCACCCTGTTCCCCCATAGGACTCTGGTCTAAAGTAGTGCAATATATAGGGAACAGGGTAACATAGGACTCTGGTCTAAAGTAGTGTACTATATAGGGAACAGGACTCTGGTCTAAAGTAGTGCAATATATAGGGAACAGTATTGGTCTAAAGTAGAGCCATATAGGGAAAGGGTCAATTTAGGACTCTGGTCTAAAGTAGTGCACTATATAGGGAATAGGGTTCTATAGGGCCCTGGTCTAAAGTAGTACCCTATATAGGGAATAGGGATCCATTTCAGGGCTCAGCCCCTCTTATGTCCATCAGGTTCCAATCAAGTAAGAGCTAAGATCAGGTGAAATGCATCATGGTACATTTAATAACACAATGCTTTTAGATAAATCAGTGTCAGTATTGTGTGTAACGTTGAGCCATATAAAGTCAATTTACTTTTCTCTTTTTTGCCTGATGCCTGTTTGGGTTTATTTTATTTATCCATATTCCGGTTTCTTTTTTTCTTCAATTATTATCATTATTATTTAAATCAGGCTTCCTCTCTCAAACTTACATTTATTGAATCTAAAAAAACACACACACACACACATACACATACACACACATACACGTATACACATATACACATATACACATATACACACACACACACACACACACACACACACACACACACACACACACACACACACACACACACACACACACACACACACACACACACACACACACACACACACACACACACACACACACACACACACACACACACACACACACACACACACACACACACACACACACACACAATATTATTTTTTAAATCAGGTTTCCTCTCTCAAACTTACATTTACTGAATCTAAAAACCCTAGTAACCAACAGATGTTACAGGGCCCCTAATAATGGACATGTGGAGAGAAACAGAAAACCATTTCTGGATTAACGACATCATTCTAAATTGTTTTCCTTTTTATCTTGGTATTTTATTAAATGTCTTTTATCCCTCCATATTAATTCCATTCATTTATTATAAACCCCCCCACTGTTATTGATGTCTGGATATTATGGAGTGGACAGAGGGGGAAAGATGGTTGGCATGGTGACCTTTGATTGTGGAAGCTAAAGATCAGAAGGACATCAATTTGAGTCATTAGTTCACGGAAGATACGGTATTATTCTGCTTCCTTTTAAGCTTCAAGTTTTACAGAAATGGTTTGGTCCAGTGGTCTATTCAACCCTGTACAGAAATGGTTTGGTCCAGTGGTCTATTCAACCCTGTACAGAAATGGTTTGGTCCAGTGGTCTATTAAACCCTGTACAGAAATGGTTTGGTCCAGTGGTCTATTCAACCCTGTACAGAAATGGTTTGGTCCAGGGGACTATTCAACCCTGTACAGAAATGGTTTGGTCCAGTGGTCTATTCAACCCTGTACAGAAATGGTTTGGTCCAGTGGTCTATTCAACCCTGTACAGAAATGGTTTGGTCCAGGGGACTATTCAACCCTGTACAGAAATGGTTTGGTCCAGGGGACTATTCAACCCTGTACAGAAATGGTTTGGTCCAGTGGTCTATTAAACCCTGTACAGAAATGATTCGGTCATGTGGTCTATTCAACCCTGTACAGAAATGGTTTGGTCCAGTGGTCTATTCAACCCTGTACAGAAATGGTTTGGTCCAGTGGTCTATTCAACCCTGTACAGAAATGGTTTGGTCCAGTGGTCTATTCAACCCTGTACAGAAATGGTTTGGTCATGTGGTCTATTCAACCCTGTACAGAAATGGTTTGGTCCAGTGGTCTATTCAACCCTGTACAGAAATGGTTTGGTCCAGTGGTCTATTCAACCCTGTACAGAAATGGTTTGGTCCAGTGGTCTATTAAACCCTGTACAGAAATGGTTTGGTCCAGGGGACTATTCAACCCTGTACAGAAATGGTTTGGTCCAGGGGACTATTCAACCCTGTACAGAAATGGTTTGGTCCAGGGGACTATTCAACCCTGTACAGAAATGGTTTGGTCCAGTGGTCTATTAAACCCTGTACAGAAATGGTTTGGTCCAGTGGTCTATTCAACCCTGTACAGAAATGGTTTGGTCCAGGGGACTATTCAACCCTGTACAGAAATGGTTTGGTCCAGTGGTCTATTCAACCCTGTACAGAAATGGTTTGGTCCAGTGGTCTATTCAACCCTGTACAGAAATGGTTTGGTCCAGGGGACTATTCAACCCTGTACAGAAATGGTTTGGTCCAGTGGTCTATTAAACCCTGTACAGAAATGGTTTGGTCCAGTGGTCTATTTAACCCTGTACATAAATGGTTTGGTCCAGTGGTCTATTAAACCCTGTACAGAAATGGTTTGGTCCAGGGGACTATTCAACCCTGTACAGAAATGGTTTGGTCCAGTGGTCTATTAAACCCTGTACAGAAATGGTTTGGTCCAGTGGTCTATTAAACCCTGTACAGAAATGGTTTGGTCCAGTGGTCTATTTAACCTCTCAGGGAGAGATACACATTGGCAAATGGAAAAGGCAAAACATATTTTGCACACACACACACACACACACACACACACACACACACACACACACACACACACACACACACACACACACACACACACACACACACACACACACACACACACACACACACACACACACACACACACACACACCAACGGTATCCCTGCAGGGAAGTGAGCAGCTCTGGTCAACAGATTAGTCTATTTCCCAGGCTTTGTGTTCAGGCAGATTGTTGTGATGGTTTTATACTGACCCCTGCATCTCTGTCTGTCCTTCACCTCTGAAACAAGGTTCCACGTACCAATCTTCCTGATGCAGTTTCACAACGTGTCAAATAGCAGCGCTCCGTTTCCTTTTAACTCTGTCTGGGGGCCCCAAATGACTCCCTGTTCCCTACATAGTGCACTAGTGTTGACCAGAGCCCTATGACATCACTGTGTATGGAATAGAATGCAGTTTGGGACACAGACTCTCTCCACCAGATACCTGTGCACCAAACCACTATGGCTGCTGGCACCACGGTGTGCAGTAAAAGGTGTTTTAGTTAATAGGAAAATGGCTTGTACACTACTACACACACACACACACACACACACACACACACACACACACACACACACACACACACACACACACACACACACACACACACACACACACACACACACACACACACACACACACACACACACACACACACACAGGAAGCAGTGTGTTGGTGGTTGTGGAGGGATGGAGGTTGTACTTACCCTAAATGGGCCCTTTGGAGGGACAGCAAACATTTAACTCCGGGGTCAGGGACTGGTAATGAGATTTATGGGAAGAACGAAGGAGGGAGGGAGGGAGGGAGAGAGGGAACGAGGGAGGGGAGATGGAGGGGGAACGAGGGAGGTAGAGAGGGAAGGGGAGAGGGAGAGGGAGGGAGGGAGGTAGAGAGGGAACGAGGGAGGGGAGATGGAGGGGGAACGAGGGAGGTTGAGAGGGAAGGGGAGAGGGAGAGGGAACGAGGGAGGGAGGCAGGGAGGGAGAGAGGGAATGGGAGAGGGAGAGGGAACGAGGGAGGGAGGGAGGTAGAGAGGGAAGGGGAGAGGGAGAGGGAACGATGGAGGGAGGGGGTAGAGAGGGAAGGGGAGAGGGAGAGGGAACGATGGAGGGAGGGAGGGAGGGAGAGAGGGAATGAGGGAGGGGAGATGGAGGGGGAGGGAGGGAGGTAGAGAGGGAAGGGGAGAGGGAGAGGGAACGAGGGAGGGAGGGAGGTAGAGAGGGAACGAGGGAGGTAGAGATTGAATGAGAGAGGGAGGGAATGAGGGAAGGAGGGAGGGTGGATGGAGGGAAGGTAGAAAGGGAACAAGGGAGGGAGGATGGAGAGAGAACGAGGGAGGTAGAGAGGGACCAAGGGAGGGGGGATGGAGAGGGAATGAGCGAGGTAGAGAGGGAACAAGGGAGGGGGGATGGAGGGAAGGTAGAGAGGGAATGATATGTGGAGGGTGGCTGGTACAACTGTCCTGATAGGCCTGACCCATGACCCCACAGGTAATGAGGAACCTGTTTGGTACCTTGACCAGACACACTTCCTGTTACCCCCTAACCCGCTCAACCCCATTCTATTGAACAGACACACACTTCCCCCTCCTCTTCCCTCTTGTTGAGTCTGTCAGGACTTCCTTTTTCTGAGTCTGGACAGAGGAGGTGAAGAGTGAAGTCTCACCTCTGTGTCTTGATAGAGGAGGTGAAGAGTGAAGTCTCACCTCTGTGTCTTGATAGAGGAGGTGAAGAGTGAAGTCTCACCTCTGTGTCTGGACAGAGGAGGTGAAGAGTGAAGTCTCACCTCTGTGTCTTGATAGAGGAGGTGAAGAGTGAAGTCTCACCTCTGTGTCTGGACAGAGGAGGTGAAGAGTGAAGTTACACCTCTGTGTCTGGACAGAGGAGGTGAAGAGTGAAGTTACACCTCTGTGTCTGGACAGAGGAGGTGAAGAGTGAAGTTACACCTCTGTGTCTGGACAGAGGAGGTGAAGAGTGAAGTTACACCTCTGTGTCTGGACAGAGGAGGTGAAGAGTGAAGTTACACCTGTGTCTGGACAGAGGAGGTGAAGAGTGAAGTCTCACCTCTGAGTCTGGACAGAGGAGGTGAAGAGTGAAGTCTCACCTCTGTGTCTGGACAGAGGAGGTGAAGAGTGAAGTCTCACCTCTGTGTCTGGACAGAGGAGGTGAAGAGTGAAGTCTCACCTCTGTGTCTGGACAGAGGAGGTGAAGAGTGAAGTCTCACGTCTGTGTCTGGACAGAGGAGGTGAAGAGTGAAGTCTCACCTCTGTGTCTGGACAGAGGAGGTGAAGAGTGAAGTCTCACCTCTGTGGACAGAGGAGGTGAAGAGTGAAGTCTCACCTCTGTGGACAGAGGAGGTGAAGAGTGAAGTGGACAGAGGAGGTGAAGAGTGAAGTCTCACCTCTGTGGACAGAGGAGGTGAAGAGTGAAGTTACACCTCTGTGTCTGGACAGAGGAGGTGAAGAGTGAAGTCTCACCTCTGTGTCTGGACAGAGGAGGTGAAGAGTGAAGTCTCACCTCTGTGTCTGGACAGAGGAGGTGAAGAGTGAAGTCTCACCTCTGTGTCTGGACAGAGGAGGTGAAGAGTGAAGTCTCACCTCTGTGTCTGGACAGAGGAGGTGAAGAGTGAAGTCTCACCTCTGTGGACAGAGGAGGTGAAGAGTGAAGTCTCACCTCTGTGGACAGAGGAGGTGAAGAGTGAAGTCTCACCTCTGTGGACAGAGGAGGTGAAGAGTGAAGTCACCTCTGTGGACAGAGGAGGTGAAGAGTGAAGTCTCACCTCTGTGGACAGAGGAGGTGAAGAGTGAAGTCTCACCTCTGTGTCTGGACAGAGGAGGTGAAGAGTGAAGTCTCACCTCTGTGTCTGGACAGAGGAGGTGAAGAGTGAAGTCTCACCTCTGTGTCTGGACAGAGGAGGTGAAGAGTGAAGTCTCACCTCTGTGTCTGGACAGAGGAGGTGAAGAGTGAAGTCTCACCTCTGTGTCTGGACAGAGGAGGTGAAGAGTGAAGTCTCACCTCTGTGGACAGAGGAGGTGAAGAGTGAAGTCTCACCTCTGTGGACAGAGGAGGTGAAGAGTGAAGTCTCACCTCTGTGGACAGAGGAGGTGAAGAGTGAAGTCTCACCTCTGTGGACAGAGGAGGTGAAGAGTGAAGTCTCACCTCTGTCTGGACAGAGGAGGTGAAGAGTGAAGTCTCACCTCTGTGTCTGGACAGAGGAGGTGAAGAGTGAAGTCTCACCTCTGTGTCTGGACAGAGGAGGTGAAGAGTGAAGTCTCACCTCTGTGTCTGGACAGAGGAGGTGAAGAGTGAAGTCTCACCTCTGTGGACAGAGGAGGTGAAGAGTGAAGTCTCACCTCTGTGGACAGAGGAGGTGAAGAGTGAAGTCTCACTCTCAGAGGAGTCTCACCTCTGTGTGTCTGGACAGAGGAGGTGAAGAGTGAAGTCTCACCTCTGTGGACAGAGGAGGTGAAGAGTGAAGTTACACCTCTGTGTCTGGACAGAGGAGGTGAAGAGTGAAGTCTCACCTCTGTGTCTGGACAGAGGAGGTGAAGAGTGAAGTCTCACCTCTGTGTCTGGACAGAGGAGGTGAAGAGTGAAGTCTCACCTCTGTGTCTGGACAGAGGAGGTGAAGAGTGAAGTCTCACCTCTGTGTCTGGACAGAGGAGGTGAAGAGTGAAGTCTCACCTCTGTGTCTGGACAGAGGAGGTGAAGAGTGAAGTCTCACCTCTGTGGACAGAGGAGGTGAAGAGTGAAGTCTCACCTCTGTGGACTGAAGTCTCACCTCTGTGGACAGAGGAGGTGAAGAGTGAAGTCTCACCTCTGTGGACAGAGGAGGTGAAGAGTGAAGTCTCACCTCTGTGGACAGAGGAGGTGAAGAGTGAAGTCTCACCTCTGTGTCTGGACAGAGGAGGTGAAGAGTGAAGTCTCACCTCTGTGTCTGGACAGAGGAGGTGAAGAGTGAAGTCTCACCTCTGTCTGGACAGAGGAGGTGAAGAGTGAAGTCTCACCTCTGTGGACAGAGGAGGTGAAGAGTGAAGTCTCACCTCTGTCTGGACAGAGGAGGTGAAGAGTGAAGTCTCACCTCTGTCTGGACAGAGGAGGTGAAGAGTGAAGTCTCACCTCTGTGTCTGGACAGAGGAGGTGAAGAGTGAAGTCTCACCTCTGTGTCTGGACAGAGGAGGTGAAGAGTGAAGTCTCACCTCTGTGGACAGAGGAGGTGAAGAGTGAAGTCTCACCTCTGTGTCTGGACAGAGGAGGTGAAGAGTGAAGTCTCACCTCTGTGTCTCAGAGGAGGTGAAGAGTGAAGTCTCACCTCTGTGTCTGGACAGAGGAGGTGAAGAGTGAAGTCTCACCTCTGTGGACAGAGGAGGTGAAGAGTGAAGTCTCACCTCTGTGGACAGAGGAGGTGAAGAGTGAAGTCTCACCTCTGTGGACAGAGGAGGTGAAGAGTGAAGTCTCACCTCTGTGTCTGGACAGAGGAGGTGAAGAGTGAAGTCTCACCTCTGTGGACAGAGGAGGTGAAGAGTGAAGTCTCACCTCTGTGTGGACAGAGGAGGTGAAGAGTGAAGTCTCACCTCTGTGTCTGGACAGAGGAGGTGAAGAGTGTCTCACCTCTGTGTCTGGACAGAGGAGGTGAAGAGTGAAGTCTCACCTCTGTGTCTGGACAGAGGAGGTGAAGAGTGAAGTCTCACCTCTGTGTCTGGACAGAGGAGGTGAAGAGTGAAGTCTCACCTCTGTGGACAGAGGAGGTGAAGAGTGAAGTCTCACCTCTGTGTCTGGACAGAGGAGGTGAAGAGTGAAGTCTCACCTCTGTGTCTGGACAGAGGAGGTGAAGAGGAAGTCTCACCTCTGTGTCTGGACAGAGGAGGTGAAGAGTGAAGTCTCACCTCTGTGTCTGGACAGAGGAGGTGAAGAGTGAAGTCTCACCTCTGTCTGGACAGAGGAGGTGAAGAGTGAAGTCTCACCTCTGTGTCTGGACAGAGGAGTGAGGTGAGTCTCACCTCTGTGTCTGGACAGAGGAGGTGAAGAGTGAAGTCTCACCTCTGTGTCTGGACAGAGGAGGTGAAGAGTGAAGTCTCACCTCTGTGGACAGAGGAGGTGAAGAGTGAAGTCTCACCTCTGTGTCTGGACAGAGGAGGTGAAGAGTGAAGTCTCACCTCTGTGTCTGGACAGAGGAGGTGAAGAGTGAAGTCTCACCTCTGTGTCTGGACAGAGGAGGTGAAGAGTGAAGTCTCACCTCTGTGTCTGGACAGAGGAGGTGAAGAGGTCTCACCTCTGTGGACAGAGGAGGTGAAGAGTGAAGTCTCACCTCTGTGTCTGGACCTCAGAGGAGGTGAAGAGTGAAGTCTCACCTCTGTGTCTGGACAGAGGAGGTGAAGAGTGAAGTCTCACCTCTGTGGACAGAGGAGGTGAAGAGTGAAGTCTCACCTCTGTGTCTGGACAGAGGAGGTGAAGAGTGAAGTCTCACCTCTGTGTCTGGACAGAGGAGGTGAAGAGTGAAGTCTCACCTCTGTGTCTGGACAGAGGAGGTGAAGAGTGAAGTCTCACCTCTGTGTCTGGACAGAGGAGGTGAAGAGTGAAGTCTCACCTCTGTGGACAGAGGAGGTGAAGAGTGAAGTCTCACCTCTGTGTCTGGACAGAGGAGGTGAAGAGTGAAGTCTCACCTCTGTGTCTGGACAGAGGAGGTGAAGAGTGAAGTCTCACCTCTGTGTCTGGACAGAGGAGGTGAAGAGTGAAGTCTCACCTCTGTGGACAGAGGAGGTGAAGAGTGAAGTCTCACCTCTGTGGACAGAGGAGGTGAAGAGTGAAGTCTCACCTCTGTGGACAGAGGAGGTGAAGAGTGAAGTCTCACCTCTGTGTCTGGACAGAGGAGGTGAAGAGTGAAGTCTCACCTCTGTGTCTGGACAGAGGAGGTGAAGAGTGAAGTCTCACCTCTGTGGACAGAGGAGGTGAAGAGTGAAGTCTCACCTCTGTGTCTGGACAGAGGAGGTGAAGAGTGAAGTCTCACCTCTGTGTCTGGACAGAGGAGGTGAAGAGTGAAGTCTCACCTCTGTGTCTGGACAGAGGAGGTGAAGAGTGAAGTCTCACCTCTGTGTCTGGACAGAGGAGGTGAAGAGTGAAGTCTCACCTCTGAAGTCTGTCTGGACAGAGGAGGTGAAGAGTGAAGTCTCACCTCTGTGTCTGGACAGAGGAGGTGAAGAGTGAAGTCTCACCTCTGTGTCTGGACAGAGGAGGTGAAGAGTGAAGTCTCACCTCTGTGTCTGGACAGAGGAGGTGAAGAGTGAAGTCTCACCTCTGGACAGAGGAGGTGAAGAGTGAAGTCTCACCTCTGTGTGGACAGAGGAGGTGAAGAGTGAAGTCTCACCTCTGTGTCTGGACAGAGGAGGTGAAGAGTGAGTCTCACCTCTGTGTCTGACAGAGGAGGTGAAGAGTGAAGTCTCACCTCTGTGGACAGAGGAGGTGAAGAGTGAAGTCTCACCTCTGTGTCTGGACAGAGGAGGTGAAGAGTGAAGTCTCACCTCTGTGTCTGGACAGAGGAGGTGAAGAGTGAAGTCTCACCTCTGTGTCTGGACAGAGGAGGTGAAGAGTGAAGTCTCACCTCTGTGTCTGGACAGAGGAGGTGAAGAGTGAAGTCTCACCTCTGTGGACAGAGGAGGTGAAGAGTGAAGTCTCACCTCTGTGTCTGGACAGAGGAGGTGAAGAGTGAAGTCTCACCTCTGTGTCTGGACAGAGGAGGTGAAGAGTGGTCTCACCTCTGTGGACAGAGGAGGTGAAGTCTCACCTCTGTGTCTGGACAGAGGAGGTGAAGAGTGAAGTCTCACCTCTGTGTCTGGACAGAGGAGGTGAAGAGTGAAGTCTCACCTCTGTGTCTGGACAGAGGAGGTAAAGAGTGAAGTCTCACCTCTGTGGACAGAGGAGGTGAAGAGTGAAGTCTCACCTCTGTGGACAGAGGAGGTGAAGAGTGAAGTCTCACCTCTGTGGACAGAGGAGGTGAAGAGTGAAGTCTCACCTCTGTGTCTGGACAGAGGAGGTGAAGAGTGAAGTCTCACCTCTGTGTCTGGACAGAGGAGGTGAAGAGTGAAGTCTCACCTCTGTGGACAGAGGAGGTGAAGAGTGAAGTCTCACCTCTGTGGACAGAGGAGGTGAAGAGTGAAGTCTCACCTCTGTGGACAGAGGAGGTGAAGAGTGAAGTCTCACCTCTGTGGACAGAGGAGGTGAAGAGTGAAGTCTCACCTCTGTGGACAGAGGAGGTGAAGAGTGAAGTCTCACCTCTGTGGACAGAGGAGGTGAAGAGTGAAGTTACACCTCTGTGTCTGGACAGAGGAGGTGAAGAGTGAAGTCAGGCGTCAGTAGGTCATTTACGTGTTGAAATAGAAGGTAACATGGTCTGTACTGAGCGTGTTTGGTCCTCTGAATTTGTGGTCTGTAGTAATGGTGTGTGTGTGTGTGTGTGTGTGTGTGTGTGTGTGTGTGTGTGTGTGTGTGTGTGTGTGTGTGTGTGTGTGTGTGTGTGTGTGTGTGTGTGTGTGTGTGTGTGTGTGTGTGTGTGTGTGTGTGTGTGTGTGTGTGTGTGTGTGTATACGTGTATACGTGTGTTCCTTTATGCGTTGAGGGGTGATTACTCAACATTATTGTTAATGACCTGCCATTCCTGCTGAAAAGGGGGCAGACAGACGTGCATTATGGGTAAAAAAAAAGAAGAAGAAAGAAACAGACATAACTAGAAGTGTCACAACAGACGACGGAACAAACACGAAGAGATCGGCTCCATAATTCATGTTCCCTACATAGTATTGACCCCCGTGGTTAAAAGTAGTGCACTATGTAGGGAATAGGGGTCCTTGTTTGGGACGGGGCCCATCATATATCATACACTTCCTTTGCACTCTCTCTCTCTCTCTGCTTTCTGCTTATTCAGACTTCACTGATTGGCTGATTCTCAACTGAAAACGTTTTTTATTTTCTAAAGAAGATTAATTGGATAATAAATGTCTTTTTTTGTCTGTGATTACTTACCTTATTATGTATCCGTTTACGCCGAGGTGAACCGTGTAATCGCGTGAATACGTTCATGCGCCAAAAACAAGATTATTATTTTGATCATGTGATTCCATGTGTCTTTGACAATAGGACGTTAAAAGCTCAAGCAATTTTACTTTGTTGAAAACTACAGCATTTTTTTTTCTTCTTCCCCTCGATGAAAAGCTGAGATATATTTGTCTATCAGAAATGTACGTGTGTCTTTGCTTGTGTGTGTGTGTGTGTGTGTGTGTGTGTGTGTGTGTGTGTGTTCCTTTATGCGTTGAGGGGTGATTACTCAACATTATTGTTAATGACCTGCCATTCCTGCTGAAAAGGGGGCAGACAGACGTGCATTATGGGTAAAAAAGAAAGAAACAGACTAACTCATGAGGTCCTGGATGGTTGAGGGCTGTGATTATCAACACTGTTAATGAGACCATGTTATCAAGAGGTATTGTATTGGATGGAAGGAGCTGTGTTTAGGAGGTAAAATGAAAGAAACAGTTAACTCATGAGGTACTGGATGGAAGGAGCTGTGTTATCAGGATGTATTGTATTGGATGGAAGGAGCTGTGTTATCAGGAGGTATTGGATGGAAGGAGCTGTGTTATCAGGAGGTATTGTATTGGATGGAAGGAGCTGTGTTATCAGGAGGTATTGTATTGGATGGAAGGAGCTGTGTTGTCAGGAGGTATTGGATGGAAGGAGCTGTGTTATCAGGAGGTATTGGATGGAAGGAGCTGTGTTATCAGGATGTATTGTATTGGATGGAAGGAGCTGTGTTATCAGGAGGTATTGTATTGGATGGAAGGAGCTGTGTTGTCAGGAGGTATTGGATGGAAGGAGCTGTGTTATCAGTAGGTATTGGATGGAAGGAGCTGTGTTATCAGTAGGTATTGGATGGAAGGAGCTGTGTTATCAGTAGGTATTGGATGGAAGGAGCTGTGTTATCAGGAGGTATTGGATGGAAGGAGCTGTGTTATCAGTAGGTATTGGATGGAAGGAGCTGTGTTATCAGTAGGTATTGGATGGAAGGAGCTGTGTTATCAGGAGGTATTGGATGGAAGGAGCTGTGTTATCAGTAGGTATTGGATGGAAGGAGCTGTGTTATCAGGAGGTATTGGATGGAAGGAGCTGTGTTATCAGGAGGTATTGGATGGAAGGAGCTGTGTTATCAGGAGGTATTGTATTGGATGGAAGGAGCTGTGTTATCAGGAGGTATTGTATTGGATTGAAGGAGCTGTGTTATCAGGAGGTATTGGATGGAAGGAGCTGTGTTATCAGGAGGTATTGGATGGAAGGAGCTGTGTTATCAGGAGGTATTGGATGGAAGGAGCTGTGTTATCAGGAGGTATTGTATTGGATGGAAGGAGCTGTGTTATCAGGAGGTATTGGATGGAAGGAGCTGTGTTATCAGGAGGTATTGTATTGGATGGAAGGAGCCTGGTTTGAAAGCAGCTGTTAACAGGTTTGTGGAGAGAAGACCTTAACTTTAATTTCTGGTGTAATAGAGGATTGAAACCCCCAAAAAAAAAAAAAAAAACCAACAAAAAAACCCTCATATTGTCTTTTGAAACCTTGAAGGAAATTGATTCAGGTACGGGGTAAAGAAAAAATAAATGAGAGTGTAGGTTTTATTCGTGTAACTTTTTTTTAAAATGCTGAAGCGATTGCTTCTCTTTCATGCTCAGTAATTCTTATTACTTACCACCCAGGGGGTGAGAAATCAATTTGTGAAGCTTAAACAGAAATGCCAATTTCATTTTGAGTCTGTAATGGGAGAATAAAATAAAAAACAATATGTCCCAAAGGGAATAATATCCACTATGTAGTGCACTACTTCTTTGTCCAGAACCCTATGGGGACCGAGTGTACTACGTAGGGAATAGGATGCCATTTTGGGACACGTCCCCGACAAACAAATGAGAAGTAAAGAAAAGCATGTGAGTATTAAAAGTAGTGTCAGTGTCCTGTAGAGGGGAAATCAATGTGCTTTTCTTCACCTATCTGTCTCAGGGTGTTGAGGCCAGATCTGTATGTGTGTTGAGGCTGGATCTGTCTGTGTGTTGAGACTGGATCTGTCTGTGGGTTGAGGCTGGATCTGTCTGTGTTGAGGCTGGATCTGTCTGTGTGTAGTGTCTCAGGGTGGTGAGGCTGGTTCTGTCTGTGTGGTGAGGCTGGTTCTGTCTGTGTGTTGAGGCTGGTTCTGTCTGTGTGTAGTGTCTCAGGGTGTTGAGGCTGGTTCTGTCTGTGTGTAGTGTCTCAGAGTGTTGAGGCTGGTTCTGTCTGTGTGTAGTGTCTCAGGGTGTTGAGGCTGGTTCTGTCTGTGTGTTGAGGCTGGTTCTGTCTGTGTGTAGTGTCTCAGGGTGTTGAGGATGGTTCTGTCTGTGTGTTGAGGCTGGTTCTGTCTGTGTGTAGTGTCTCAGGGTGTTGAGGCTGGTTCTGTCTGTGTGTAGTGTCTCAGGGTGTTGAGGCTGGTTCTGTCTGTGTGTTGAGGCTGGATCTGTCTGTGTGTTGTGTCTCAGGGTGTTGAGGCTGGTTCTGTCTGTGTGTTGAGGCTGGTTCTGTCTGTGTGTAGTGTCTCAGGGTGTTGAGGCTGGTTCTGTCTGTGTGTAGTGTCTCAGGGTGTTAAGGCTGGTTCTGTCTGTGTGTAGTGTCTCAGAGTGTTGAGGCTGGTTCTGTCTGTGTGTAGTGTCTCAGGGTGTTGAGGATGGTTCTGTCTGTGTGTAGTGTCTCAGGGTGTTGAGGCTGGTTCTGTCTGTGTGTAGTGTCTCAGGGTGTTAAGGCTGGTTCTGTCTGCAAACCTGGCAACCCCATCTTCCTGACTCCCTGCTCCCTGACTCCCTGCTCCCTGACTCCCTGCTCTCTGACTCCCTGACTCCCTGCTCTCTGACTCCCTGCTTCCTGACTCCTGACTTCCTGCTCCCTGACTCCCTGATCTCTGACTCCCTGCTTCCTGACTCCCTGCTTCCTGCTCCCTGACTCCCTGCTTCCTGCTCCCTGACTCCTGATTCCCTGACTCCCTGACTCCCTGACTCCCTGACTCCCTGCTCCCTGACTCCCTGACTCCCTGCTTCCTGACTCCCTGACTCCCTGCTCCCTGACTCCCTGCTCCCCGACTCCCTGCTTCCTGACTCCCTGCTTCCTGCTCCCTGACTCCCTGACTCCCTGCTTCCTGACTCCCTGCTTCCTGCTCCCTGACTCCCTGCTCCCCGACTCCATGCTTCCTGACTCCCTGACTCCCTGCTCCCTGACTCCCTGCTTCCTGCTCCCTGACTCCCTGACTTCCTGCTCCCTGACTCCCTGCTCCCTGCCTCCCTGCTCCCTGACTCCCTGCTTCCTGCTCCCTGACTCCCTGATTCCTGCTCCCTGACTCCCTGCTTCCTGCTCCCTGATTCCTTGACTCCCTGACTCCCTGAATCCCTGACTCCCTAATCCCTGACTCCCTGACTCCCTGCTCCGTGACTCCCTGACTCCCTGACTCCCTGCTTCCTGACTCCCTGACTCCCTGCTCCCTGCTCCCTGACTCCCTGCTCCCTGACTCCCTGGCTTCCTGCTCCCTGACTCCCTGCTCCATGACTCCCTGCTCCCCAACTCCCTGACTCCCTGCTCCCTGACTCCCTGACTCCCTGACTTCCTGCTCCCTGACTCCCTGACTCCCTGACTCCCTGACTCTGATGTGATCTCATGTGATCTGATGTATACACCCATTAACATCTGCTAACAGTGTGTATGTGATCTGATGTGATCTGATGTGATCTGATGTGATCTGATGTATACATACACCCTACTTTAGCCCTACTTTAGACCAGGTCCTATAGGGTAGTGCACTACTTTAGACCAGGTCCTATAGGGTAGTGCACTACTTTAGACCAGATCCTAAAGGGTAGTGCACTACTTTAGACCAGGTCCTATAGGGTAGTGCACTACTTTAGACCAGGTCCTAAAGGGTAGTGCACTACTTTAGACCAGGTCCTATAGGGTAGTGCACTACTTTAGACCAGGTCCTAAAGGGTAGTGCACTACTTTAGACCAGGTCCTATAGGGTAGTGCACTACTTTAGACCAGGTCCTATAGGGTAGTGCCCTACTTTAGACCAGGTCCTATAGGGTAGTGCCCTACTTTAGACCAGGTCCTATAGGGTAGTGCCCTACTTTAGACCAGGTCCTATAGGGTAGTGCCCTACTTTAGACCAGGTCCTATAGGGTAGTGCCCTACTTTAGACCAGGTCCTATAGGGTAGAGCACTACTTTTGACCAGGTCCTATAGGGTAGTGCACTACTTTTGACCAGGTCCTATAGGGTAGTGCACTACTTTAGACCAGATCCTATAGGGTAGTGCCCTACTTTAGACCAGGTCCTATATGGTAGTGCACTACTTTAGACCAGGTCCTATAGGGTAGTGCACTACTTTAGACCAGATCCTATAGGGTAGTGCCCTACTTTAGACCAGGTCCTATAGGGTAGTGCACTACTTTAGACCAGGTCCTATAGGGTAGTGCCCTACTTTAGACCAGGTCCTATAGGGTAGTGCACTACTTTAGACCAGATCCTATAGGGTAGAGCCCTACTTTTGACCAGGTCCTATAGGGTAGAGCCCTACTTTTGACCAAGTCCTATAGGGTAGTGCACTACTTTTGACCAGGTCCTATAGGGTAGTGCACTACTTTAGACCAGGTCCTATAGGGTAGAGCCCTACTTTTGACCAGGTCCTATAGGGTAGTGCCCTACTTTAGACCAGGTCCTATAGGGTAGAGCCCTACTTTTGACCAGGTCCTATAGGGTAGTGCACTACTTTTGACCAGGTCCTATAGGGTAGAGCCCTACTTTAGACCAGGTCCTATAGGGTAGTGCACTACTTTTGACCAGGGCCCAAAGGGAATAGGGAGCAATTTGGGACGCTTGCAGAGAACAACAGAGAGTCAAACATATTGTCTGAACCAAATGTCCTGCCTGAAGGCACAGCGGACTGTAATGAAGTTATAGTGGGTGACTTATCTGAGCTGTCCTGTGTGTGTTCTGAGATTTACGCCAGAGTTTCCCCTAATTCCATCAGTCAGGCGGGCCTCCACTGATTCAACCCATCTGGACACACAGTATGTGAACACTCTATTCAGGCATCTCTCTCCCCTCTCTACTCCCTGACCCTCTCTCTCCCCTCTCTACTCACTGACCCTCTCTCTCCTCTCTCTACTCACTGACCCCCTCTCCCCTCTCTACTCCCTGACCCTCTCCCTCCCTCTCTACTCCCTGACCCTCTCTCTCCCTCTCTCTACTCACTGACCCTCTCTCCCCTCTCTAATCCCTGACCCTCTCTCTCCCTCTCTACTCCTGACCCTCTCTCTCCCCTCTCTAATCCCTGACCCTCTCTCTCCCTCTCTACTCCTGACCCTCTCTCTCCCCTTTCTACTCCCTGACCCTCTCTCTCTCCCTCTCTACTCCTGACCTCTCTCTCCCCTCTCTACTCCCTGACCCTCTCTCCCCTCTCTACTCCCTGACCCTCTCTCTCCTCTCTACTCCCTGACCCTCTCTCCCCTCTCTACTCCCTGACCCTCTCTCTCCCCTCTCTACTCACTGACCCTCTCTCTCCCCTCTCTACTCACTGACCCTCTCTCTCCCCTCTCTACTCCCTGACCCTCTCTCTCCCCTCTCTACTTCCTGACCCTCTCTCTCCCCTCTCTACTCACTGACCCTCTCTCTCCCCTCTCTACTCACTGACCCTCTCTCCCCTCTCTACTCCCTGACCCTCTCTCTCCCTCCTCTACTCCCCGACCCTCTCTCCCCTCTCTACTCCCCGACCCTCTCTCCCTCCTCTACTCCCCAACCCTCTCTCCCTCCTCTACTCCCCGACCATCTCTCCCTCTCCCTCTCTCTCTTCTTGTCTCTGTGTTCCTCATTTGAATTGAGGTCTGCGTTTTCTAGCTACGTAGAGACGGCGTCGTTCTGTTCCCCTTTCTTCTCCTTCTTCATTCGTCTCTTCTCTCCTCTGACTCTGATATCTATGTCACGTGTTAATATTTCACCATGTTCACACAGCGGACGGGGGCCCATGCTGCTGCAACAACACCTTCAGTCAGACTAGTAGGAAGTGGAGCGTGAATCAGTCGCTGTTGTCGACAAACCTTCAAAAAAGGTTTAATATTATTGTTCACACTGTGGCCCCCTCACAAACAACCTAATAGATAGGTCTATGTTGTTTGTATGTCTGAACACATTTGTTTTGCTTCTAAAATGATGTTGTACCGATAAGATGCATGAGGCTCATTTGCTACAGCGTGTTCTTTCAGACTAGGTGGCTTGGAACCCTTTTGACGACGGTAAGATGATGTTGTACCGGTAAGATGCTTGAGGCTCATTTGCTACAGCGTGTTCTTTCAGACTAGGTGGCTTGGAACCCTTTAGACAACGTACCATCACATGATTCACACAGATATCTTGACTGTGTCACGAATGTCACTCTATTCCCTATATAGTGCACTACTTTTGAGCCCTATTTCCTATATAGTGCACTACTTCAGAGCCCTAAAAGTGGGTTAACTGCCTTGTTCCGGGGTAGAATAACAGATTTGTACCTTGTCAACTCGGGGATTTGATTCAGCAACCTTTCGGTTACTAGTCCAACGCTCTAACCACTAGGCTACCAGCCACCCCAACCTTCTGGTTACTGGCCCAATGCTCTAACCACTAGGCTACCAACCACCCCAACCTTTCAGTTACTGGCCCAATGCTCTAACCACTAGGCTACCAGCCACCCCAAGAGCCCTAGGTATTATGTTGAGTCTTGTGTCATTGTGATACAGTAGGTTAGAGGGTTAATCTAACACGTAACGTTCTTCTTTAAATCTTCTCTACCTTCCTTGTGAATAATGGAGGGATGCTTTTTTTTAAAGCAGATGAGAGGAGGAGGTGCAACATTCTTCTCCTTCTGAAAGCAGACCAGACGTGACTTTCCAAGTGGCTCCCTATCTCCTCTATATCCCTATGGGCCCTGGTCAATAGTAGTGCACTACATCTGGAATAGGCTGACATTTGGAACTCTGTCCCAGCTCAGGGTTCCCAATTAGAATCCGTGGAGCTGGTGCCAAAGCACATGTTTAGGTACTGTGTGTTGGCACTTTCATGATACAGCCTTTTAAACTATTAATGAAACCAGCAAAACAAAGTGGCGCTGCTCGCCACAGATTTGCCAATTTGGCCCAAAGCCGAGCTGAGCGACGTCAGACAGTCGGACAGACGCAGTGAGACCAGAGTCACGCTTCCTCCTGCTGTTCTCCGATCGAGGTCTTTAAACGGGCCAGGGGAGTGTGTGGTGGGGGTGGCGGGGGACAGGGAGGAAGTGGGGGGACAGGGGGAGTGGGGGACAGGGAGGAAGTGGGGTGGCGGGGGACAGGGAGAGAGTGGTGGGGAGGGGGGGACAGAGAGGAAGTGGGGTGGCGGGGGACAGGGAGAGAGTGGTGGGGAGGGGGGGACAGAGAGGAAGTGGGGTGGCGGGGGACAGGGAGAGAGTGGGGGGGCAGAGAGGAGGTGGGGTGGGGGGGGACAGGGAGAGAGTGGGGGGGGGGGACAGAGAGGAAGTGGGGTGGCGGGGGACAGGGAGAGAGGGGGGGGGGGCAGAGAGGAGGTGGGGTGGCGGGGGACAGGGAGAGAGTGGGGGTGGCGGGGGACAGGGGGAGAGTGGGGGGGCAGGGAGAGAGTGGCGGGGGGACAGGGGGAGAGTGGGGGGGGCAGGGAGAGAGTGGCGGGGGGACAGGGAGGAAGTGGGGGGGTGGCGGGGGACAGGGAGAGAGTGAGGGGGTGGCGGGGGACAGGGGAGAGTGGGGGGGCAGGGAGAGAGTGGCGGGGGGACAGGGAGAGAGTGGCGGGGGGACAGGGAGGAAGTGGGGGGGCAGGGAGAGAGTGGGGGGGACAGGGAGAGAGTGGCGGGGGGACAGGGAGGAAGTGGGGGTGGCGGGGGACAGGGAGAGAGTGGGGGTGGCGGGGGACAGGGGAGAGGGGGGGCAGGGAGAGAGTGGCAGGGGGGACGGGGGGGACAGGGGGAGAGTGGGGGGGCAGGGAGAGAGTGGGGGGGGGACAGGGAGAGAGTGGCGGGGGGACAGGGAGGAAGTGGGGGTGGCGGGGGACAGGGGGAGAGTGGGGGGGGCAGGGAGAGAGTGGCGGGGGGACAGGGAGAGAGTGGGGGGTGGCGGGGGGACAGGGGGAGAGTGGGGGGGGGCAGGGAGAGAGTGGGGGGGGACAGGGAGGAAGTGGGGTGGCGGGGGACAGGGAGAGAGTGGGGGGACAGGGAGGAAGTGGGGTGGCGGGGGACAGGGGAGAGAGTGGCGGGGGGGACAGGGAGGAAGTGGGGTGGCGGGGGACAGGGAGAGAGTGGGGGGGGACAGGGAGGAAGTAGCAACAAGGTCTCTTTGAAGACTGTCTCTGATATTTGATGGTCTTTAGACTGGATTAATTCAAAATGTCACACGCCGGGAGGAGATAAACTTTCAAGGGCGAAGGGGTCAGTCGGAGCTGGGACACCAGCTGAGATGTGACAGACGGACTGAGCACCAAATTACACCCTATCTTCTACGTAGTGCGCTAATTATGGATCAGAGGCCTCCGTGGGCCCGGTGTTAAAAGCACTTGACTAGGGAATATGGTGCCGTTTTGGGTCCCATACAGGAAGTAACGCTGAGCTGAATTCACTGTTATTAAGTTATTTTTTCCATCACATCAACATTGTCATTGTCTTCTAGTTCAATATACACTATCATTCTGCTGTCCAGGGTTATATATATATATATGCCATTTAGCGGACGCTTTTATCCAAAGCGACTTACAGTCATGTGTGCATACATTCTACGTATGGGTGGTCCCGGGAATCGAACCCACTACCCTGGCGTTACAAGCGCCATGCTCTACCAACTGAGCTACAGAAGGACCACGTGGATGAAGTCTTTACTCTGGCTACAAGTTACCTCAGAGTTTTCACTACTTCATCTGGAAAGATAGTTTTTTTTTAGATTTGCCCAAGACTTCTGCTTTTAGCTCGTGATGACCTTGTGACGAACGACGGGATCATTCTGTCAGGAAAAAACAAAAACACAACGTAGTTTGTGGCCTTTCGTCTTTATAGTGTTCAGGGGTTTTACTTCTGAACGGGAATCAGAGAACACATGGAGAATGTGTGGCACGAGATGGGACAAAATGTGGGATTCAGGAGAATGTGTGGCACGAGATGGGACAAAATGTGGGATTCAGGAGAATGTGTGGCACGAGATGGGACAAAATGTGGGATTCAGGAGAATGTGTGGCACGAGATGGGATGAAATGTGGGATTCAGGAGAATGTGTGGCACGAGATGGGATGAAATGTGGGATTCAGGAGAATGTGTGGCACGAGATGGGATGAAATGTGGGATTCAGGAGAATGTGTGGCACGAGATGGGATGAAATGTGGGATTCAGGAGAATGTGTGGCACGAGATGGGATGAAATGTGGGATTCAGGAGAATGTGTGGCACGAGATGGGATGAAATGTGGGATTCAGGAGAATGTGTGGCACGAGATGGGATGAAATGTGGGATTCAGGAGAATGTGTGGCACGAGATGGGACAAAATGTGGGTTTTCAGTAGAATGTGTGGCACGAGATGGGACGAAATGTGGGTTTTCAGTATTATGTGTCCTGAATTAGTGTTGAATTAGAATTGAATTAGTACTGCATTAGTAGTGAATTAGTATTGAATTAGTACTGAATTTGTACTGAATTAGTATTGAATTAGTACTGAATTAGTTTTGAATTAGTAGTGAATTAGTAATGAATTTGTATTGAATTAGTATTGAATTAGTAGTGAGTTAGTATTGAATTAGTATTGAATTAGTAGTGAATTAGTACTGAATTAGTATTGAATTAGTAGTGAATTAGTATTGAATTAGTATTAAATTAGTAGTGAATTAGTATTGAATTAGTATTGAATTAGTATTGAATTAGAACTGAATTAGTAGTGAATTAGTAGTGAATTGGTACTGAATTAGTACTGAATTAGTACTGAATTTGTACTGGATTAGTATTGAATTAGTACTGAATTAGTAGTGAATTAG
>NW_025745778.1:235000-267500 GCF_021184085.1 Oncorhynchus gorbuscha | reverse complement strand
AATAACTCAGTGGTAACTACCCCTACCACCCTCAACCCACCCTGGTGAATAACTCAGTGGTAACTACCCCTACCACCCTCAACCCACCCTGGTGAATAACTCAGTGGTAACTACCCCCTACAACCCTCAACCCACCCTCAACCCACCCTGGTGAATAACTCAGTGGTAACTACCCCTACCACCCTCAACCCACCCTGGTGAATAACTCAGTGGTAACTACCCCCTACCACCCTCAACCCACCCTCAACCCACCCTGGTGAATAACTCAGAGGTAACTACCCCTACCACCCTCAACCCACCCTGGTGAATAACTCAGTGGTAACTACCCCTACCACCCTCAACCCACCCTAGTGAATAACTCAGTGGTAACTACCCCTACCACCCTCAGCCCACCGTGGTGAATAACTCAGTGGTAACTACCCCTACCACCCTCAACCCACCCTGGTGAATAACTCAGTGGTAACTACCCCTACCACCCTACCACCCTCAACCCACCCTGGTGAATAACTCAGTGGTAACTACCCCTACCACCCTCAACCCACCCTGGTGAATAACTCAGTGGTAACTACCACTACCACCCTACCACCCTCAACCCACCCTGGTGAATAACTCAGTGGTAACTACCCCTACCACCCTCAACCCACCCTGGTGAATAACTCAGTGGTAACTACCCCTACCACCCTCAACCCACCCTGGTGAATAACTCAGTGGTAACTACCCCTACCACCCTCAACCCACCCTGGTGAATAACTCAGTGGTAACTACCCCTACCACCCTCAACCCACCCTGGTGAATAACTCAGTGGTAACTACCCCTACCACCCTCAACCCACCCTGGTGAATAACTCAGTGGTAACTACCCCTACCACCCTCAACCCACCCTGGTGAATAACTCAGTGGTAACTACCCCTACCACCCTCAACCCACCCTGGTGAATAACTCAGTGGTAACTACCCCTACCACCCTCAACCCACCCTGGTGAATAACTCAGTGGTAACTACCCCTACCACCCTCAACCCACCCTGGTGAATAACTCAGTGGTAACTACCCCTACCACCCTCAACCCACCCTGGTGAATAACTCAGTGGTAACTACCCCCTACCACCCTCAACCCACCCTGGTGAATAACTCAGTGGTAACTACCCCTACCACCCTCAACCCACCCTGGGGAATAACTCCGCGGTAACGACACCACCCTGGAACCCACTGTAGTGAGGAACTTGGCGGCCGCCACCTTTTTAGGTCAGGAGAATTACATTTCGTGTCATGTTGGTGGCATGGCAGGTAACGGAGCACGGCCCCATGGGAGATGTAGAGAAAAGTCCCGAATTCCAATTCTATTCCCTATAAATACGGTCTATGGGTCCTGGTCTAAAGTAGTGCACTACATAGGGAATAGGGTCTCTGGGTCCTGGTCAAAAGTAGTGCACTACATAGGGAATGGAGTCTATGGGTCCTGGTCAAAAGTAGTGCACTACATAGGGAATAGGGTCTATGGGTCCTGGTCAAAAGTAGTGCACTACATAGGGAATTAGGGTGCCCTTTGGGATGCGGACCTTAGTGTCTTTAATTAGATTTCTGTGGCGGTCTGGCCGTGGGAGAGAAAGGAATTAAACTGTTTCCTTAATCAGTTGTCTGTCACTCCCAGGTTGGTCAGAGCTGTGGCCTTTCCAATGAATAGGAGCATTCAGCCATGAACCAAACTCAGCAAGTAGAACACGGCTTCTACAGCAGACACACTCAAACACACTAAACACTAGGGGTGTGTGTGTGTGTGTGTGTGTGTGTGTGTGTGTGTGTGTGTGTGTGTGTGTGTGTGTGTGTGTGTGTGTGTGTGTGTGTGTGAGACACTCATTCCTATTCCTCAGCTGCTCTGAATCCCAGAAAACATGTTTCTATTGATCAGTCTCTCTCTCTCTCTCTCTCTCTCTCTCTCTCTCTCTCTCTCTCTCTCTCTCTCTCTCTCTCTCTCTCTCTCTCTCTCTCTCTCTCTCTCTCTCTCTCTCTCTCTCTCTCTCTCTCTCTGTCTCTCTCTCTCTCTCTCTCTCTCTCTCTCTCTCTCTCTCTCTCTCTCTCTCTCTCTCTCTCTCTCTCTCTCTCTCTCTCTCTCTCTCTCTCTCTCTCTCTCTCTCTCTCTCTCTCTCTCTCTCTCTCTCTCTCTCTCTCTCTCTCTCTCTCTCTCTCTCTCTCTCTCTCTCTCTCTCTCTCTCTCTCTCTCTCTCTCTCTCTCTCTCCCTCTCTCTCTCTCTCTCTCTCTCTCTCTCTCTCTCTCTCTCTCTCTCTCTCTCTCTCTCTCTCTCTCTCTCTCTCTCTCTCTCTCTCTCTCTCTCTCTCTCTCTCTCTCTCTCTCTCTCTCTCTCTCTCTTTCTTTCTCTCTCTCTCTCTCTCTCCTCTCTCTCTCTCTCTCTCTCTCTCTCTCTCTCTCTCTCTCTCTCTCTCGCTCTGTGTCTCTCTCTCTCTCTCTCTCTCTCTCTCTCTCTCTCTCTCTCTCTCTCTCCCTCTCTCTCTCTCTCCTCTCTCTCTCTCTCTCTCTTTCTCTCTCTCTCTCTCTCCCTCTCTCTCTCTCTCTCTCTCTCTCTCTCTCTCTCTCTCTCTCTCTCTCTCTCTCTCTCTCTCTCTCTCTCTCTCTCTCTCTCTCTCTCTCTCTCTCTCTCTCTCTCTCTCTCTCTCTCTCTCTCTCTCTCTCTCTCTCTCTCTCTCTCTCTCTCTCTGTCTCTCTCTCTCTCTCTCTCTCTCTCTCTCTCTCTCTCTCTCTCTCTCTCTCTCTCTCTCTCTCTCTCTCTCTCTGTCTCTCTCTCTCTCTCTCTCTCTCTCTCTCTCTCTCTCTCTCTCTCTCTCTCTCTCTCTCTCTCTCTCTCTCTCTCGCTCTGTGTCTCTCTCTCTCTCTCTCTCTCTCTCTCTCTCTCTCTCTCTCTCTCTCTCTTTCTCTCTTTCTCTCATTTCAATGTTTAATTTAAGGAGGTTTATTGGCATGAAAATATATGATTACATTGCCAAAGCAAGTGAAATAGATAATAAATTAAAGTTAAATAAACAATTAAAAAAATAAACAGTAAACATTACATTCACAAAAGTTCCAAAATAATAAAGCCATTTCAAATGTCCTAGTATAATTATATGCAGTGTTGTGACGATGTGCCAATAGTTAAAGTACAAAATAAACATTGGTTGTATTTACCATGGTGTTTGTTCTTCACTGGTTGCCCTTTTCTCGTGGCAACGGCTCACAAATCTTTCTGCTGTGATGTTTCAGTCAATAGACATGAGAGTGTCGTGACGCGAATATCTTTGTGAATAAAAATAATGTAACAATTAACTTGTTTAGTAACTTAGGGCAACACGGAAAACGTTTCTTTAAACCTCTTTGGGATAGGGGGCTGCATTTTCACTTTTGGATAAATAGCGTGCCCAATTTCAACTTCCTGCTACTCATGCCAGGAATATAAGATATGCATATTATTAGTATATATGGATAGAAAACACTCTGTTTCTAACACTGTTTGAATGATGTCTTTGAGTATAACAGAACTTATGTATCAGGCAAAACCCAGAGGACTAACCGTTTAGAATTATTTTTTTTGAGGTCACTGTCTGTTTCATGAGATCTCATGGGGAAACGATATTTCTTAGGAACGTGTTTTTAGTTCCTCCCACTTTCACTGGATGTCAACAGTCATTGGAATTTGGTTGAGGTTATTCCTTTGTGCAATGAAGAAGTACGGCCATCTTGGACCTGCGTAACACTGTTGAGAGTTGCGCAAGTAGCTTGGTTTGTTGTCTTCCTGTATTGAACACAAATAGACCCATCTTCAATTTGATTGATTATTAACGTTTAAAATATCTAAAGTTGTATTACAAAAGTAGTTTGAAATGTTTTGGCAAAGTTCACAGGCAACTTTTGAAGTATTTTGTAATGACGTTTTGGAAGCAGTTTTTGGAAGCAGTTTTTTTCTGGATCAAACGCACTTTATAAATGGACATTTTGGATATATATGGATGGAATTAATCGAACAAAAGGACCAATTGTGATGTTTATGGGACATATTGGAGTGCCAACAAAAGAAGCTCGTCAAAGGTAAGGCATGTTTTATATTTTATTTCTGCATTTTGTGTAGAGCCTGTTTACTGTTGTGCTATCATCAGATAATAGCTTCTTATGCTTTCGCCGTAAAGCCTTTTTAAAATCTGACATGTTGGCTGGATTCACAACGAGTGTAGCTTTAATTTCATATCTGACATGTGTGATTTAATGAAAGTTGGATTTTTATATAATTTTATTTGAATTTGTCGCTCTGTATTTTCCCTGGCTTTTGGCCAGGTGAGACGCAACTGTCCCCCTGTCCTAGAGAGATTTTTAATGAGTTACCGTTTCCCGAATTAACTCAAAGAATATATCGTTATCATACCATCATTATTACCTCAAATCAGTCTCATTCTGAACATTTATTTGAAAACTGCACCAACCTTAGTCTAAATGATGATTCAGCGATACACATATTGGCTGAATTATTTATTTACTAACTGACTAAATAATCACACAGAAATTCATAGACAAACACAATATTGATTACTAAAATAATGCAATGAAAAGTCTCTAGTGGACTAACCCGATATGACGGCTGGTTACACAATGAAAAGTCCCTAGTGGACTAACCCGATATGACGGCTGATTACACAATGAAAAGTCCCTAGTGGACTATCCCAATATGACAGCTGATTACACAATCAAAAGTCTCTAGTGGACTATCCCATATGATGGCTGATTACACAATGAAAAGTCCCTAGTGGACTAACCCAATATGACGGCTGATTACACAATGAAAAGTTCCTAGTGGACTCACCCGATATGGCGTCTGATTACACAATGAAAAGTCCCTAGTGGACTAACCCAATATGACGGCTGATTACACAATGAAAAGTTCCTAGTGGACTCACCCGATATGGCGTCTGATTACACAATGAAAAGTCCCTAGTGGACTATCCCAATATGACGGCTGATTACACAATAAAAAGTCTCTAGTGGACTAACCCGATATGACGGCTGGTTACACAATGAAAGGGAGAGACAAAGGAATTCAATACATACTGTACAGTTGAATAATACGCTCATCGGAAGTATGGATATTTACCACCCTAACAACCGCTCATTTGGATTTAGAAATGCAAAATATATTTGCGCTTAGATGTCTTTGTCTGTCATATCTCTGTTGAAACCTGTCGAACCGTCTGTGACGAATAGTTAGACAGGAAATCTCTGCTTGTGTAAGTCCCTGGTTGTCCACCAGAGGTCACAATGTCCGTAGTAGTTGTAGTAGTAGGATTCCTTTTGTTCTGGGAGTGGTTGTTAGAATGGATGCATCAGAAGTTCCAATGGTTGTTTTGATAGGGAAATGTTAATATTTTCTCTTCTTCTGTCGAGTTTCCTAGACTCCGTTACATGCAGAGCTGCAGGCATGTCTTTGTCAAGTCTTCTTCTACTCTGTTGAGTTTCAGGTCTTACCTTTTAGTAACGTTCAGCTCACGCTGTCAGTCTAGTAGTTCTAAACCATTTTACATGCAATAGTTGAATATGTTAATTATTTAGCTAATTTATAAGCACTCTGGCAAAAAGGGGCATCATAGTATCTGTGCTCATGTGGGTGTGGTTACTGACGGGGGTGTGGCTACTGACGGGTGTGTGGTTACTGACGGGGGTGTGGCTACTGACGGGTGTGTCGTTACTGACGGGGGTGTGGTTACTGACGGGGGTGTGGCTACTGACGTGGGTGTGGTTACTGACGGGGGTGTGTTTACTGACAGGGGTGTGGTTACTGACGGGTGTGTCGTTACTGACGGGGGTGTGGTTACTGACAGGGGTGTGGCTACTGATGGGTGTGTTGTTACTGACGGGGGTGTGGCTACTGACGGGTGTGTCGTTACTGATGGGGGTGTGGTTACTGATGGGGGTGTGGTTACTGACGGGGTGTGGTTACTGACGGGGTGTGGTTAATGACAGGGGTGTGGTTACTGACGGGGGTGTGGCTACTGACGGGTGTGTGGTTACTGACGGGGGTGTGGTTACTGACGTGGGTGTGGTTACTGATGGCGGTGTGGTTACTGACGGGGGTGTGGTTACTGACGGGGGTGTGGTTACTGACGGGTGTGTGGTTACTGACGGGGTGTGGTTACTGACAGGGGTGTGGTTACTGACGTGGGTGTGGTTACTGACGGCGGTGTGGTTACTGACGGGGTGTGGTTACTGACGGGGTGTGGTTACTGACGGGTGTGTGGTTACTGACGGGGTGTGGCTACTGACGGGGTGTGGCTACTGACGGAGGTGTGGCTACTGACGGGTGTGTCGTTACTGACGGTGGTGTGGTTACTGACGGGGTGTGGTTAATGACGGGGTGTGGCTACTGACGGGTGTGTGGTTACTGACGGGGTGTGGTTACTGACGGGGTTGTGGCTACTGACATGGGTGTGGTTACTGACGGCGGTGTAGTTACTGACGGGGGTGTGGTTACTGACGGGGTGTGGTTACTGACGGGGTGTGGTTACTGACGGGGGTGTGGTTACTGACGGGGTGTGGTTAATGACGGGGGTGTGGTTAATGACGGGGTGTGGCTACTGACGGGGTGTGGTTACTGACGGGGTGTGGTTACTTACGGGGGTGTGGTTACTGACGGGGGTGTGGCTACTGACGGGAGTGTGGTTACTGACGGGGGTGTGGTTACTGACGGGGGTGTGGCTACTGACGGGGGTGTGGCTACTGACTGTGTAAAGCGTTAAATGAAAAACATTTCTCATTTAGAAGGCTAAAATCACATTTAATCTTCTCATCAAATAGTTTCATATTTAATCATATATGTTTTACAACATTTCAATGTAAGTCTGACATATACATTCATGTACATACTACCTCAATTGGACCGACTAACAAGTGCTCCCGCACAGTGGCCAACCGGGCTATCTGCGTTGTGTCCCACCACCCACCAATCCCTCTTTTGCACTACTGCTACTCTCTGCTCATCATATATGCATAGTCACTTTAATCATATCTACATGTACATACTACCTCAATCAGCCTGACTAACCGGTGTCTGTATATAGCCTGTCTTTTTACTGTTGTTTTATTTCTTTACCTACCTATTGTTCACCTAATACCTTTTTTTGCACTGTTGGTTAGAGCCTGTAAGTCAGCATTTCACTGTGAGGTCTAAACCTGTTGTATTCAGCATTTCACTGTGAGGTCTACTACACCTGTTGTATTCAGCATTTCACTGTAAGGTCTACTACACCTGTTGTATTCAGCATTTCACTGTGAGGTCTACTACACCTGTTGTATTCAGCATTTCACTGTAAGGTCTACCTACACCTGTTGTATTCAGAATTTCACTGTGAGGTCTACCTACACCTGTTGTATTCAGCATTTCACTGTAAGGTCTACTACACCTGTTGTATTCAGCATTTCACTGTGAGGTCTACTACACCTGTTGTATTCAGCATTTCACTGTGAGGTCTACTACACCTGTTGTATTCAGCATTTCACTGTGAGGTCTACTACACCTGTTGTATTCAGCATTTCACTGTAAGGTCTAAACCTGTTGTATTCAGCATTTCACTGTAAGGTCTAAACCTGTTGTATTCAGCGCAGGTGACAAATACACTTTGATTTGATGGTTCTTTAAGTCTCTCCCGACTATATCCCACATTCTTTGTGTTAGAAATAGTTTCATTATCCACTTTTGGATGTTGGAGTTTTGGCGGGAAGAATCTCTCTCCCCTCAGTACTGCATGTCAAGGGAGAGAAAGTTCCAGCTGTTTACGACCGTCATAAAACTCCCCCAGGAGATGTGGGTCTTGACACCTTAGATTAGCCGGCGCCTTTGATCTCCGTCCAGGAAGTTTATCAACATTTGATATGTTTTACGACTTCTTTCTGGGTCTGTGTAATCTGAGGGAAATATGTGTCTCTAATATGGTCATACATTTGGCAGGAGGTTAGGAAGTGCAGCTCAGTTTCCACCTCATTTTGTGGGCAGTGAGCACATAGCCTGTCTTCTCTTGAGAGCCAGGTCTGCCTACGGCGGCCTTTCTCAATAGCAAGGCTATGCTCACTGAGTCTGTACATAGTCAAATATTTCCTTAGGTTTGGGTCAGTCACAGTGATCAGGTATTCTGCCGCTGTGTACTCTCTGTTTAGAGCCAAATAGCATTCTAGTTTGCTCCAGTTTCTTTTGAATTCTTTCCAATGTGTCAAGTTATTATAATTTTGTTTTCTCATGATATGGTTGGTGTCTAATTGTGCTGCTGTCCTGGGACTCTGTAGGGTGTGTTTGTGAACAGAGCCCCAGGACCAGCTTGCTTCTCCAGGTTCATATCTCTGTAGGTGATGGCTTTGTTATGGAAGGTTTGGGAATTGCTTCCTTTTAGGTGGTTGTAGAATTGAATGTCTCTTTTCTGGATTTTTTTGGTATTTTACGTTGTACAAGGAGGACATTTTTGCAGAATTCTGCGTGCAGAGTCTCAATTTGGTTTTTGTCCCATTTTGTGAAGTCTTGGTTGGTGATCAGACCCCAGACCTCACAACCATAAAGGGCAATGGGCTCTATAACTGATTCAAGTATTTTTAGCCAAATCCTAATTGGTGTGTTGAATTTTATGTTCCTTTTGATGGCATAGAATGCCCTTCTTGCCTTGTCTATCAGATCGTTCACTGCTTTGTGGAAGTTACCTGTGGCGCTGATGTTTAGGCCAAGGTATGTATAGTTTTTTGTTTGCTCTAGGGCAACAGTGTCTAGATGGAATTTGGATTTGTTGTCCTTTTTTGGAACACCATTATTTTGGTGTTACTGAGATTTACTCTCATGGCCCAGGTCTGTCAGGGCCCAGGTCAGGGCCCCGGTCTGCATAATCTATGCAGAATATCTAGGTGATGCTGTAGGCCCTCCTTGGTTGGTGACAGAAGCACCAGATCATCAGCAAACAGCAGACATTTGACTTCGGATTCTAGCAGGGGGAGGCCGGGTGCTGCAGACTTTTCTAGTGCCCGCGCCAATTCGTTGAAATATATGTTGATATATGTCTCTCTCTCTCTCTCTCTCTCTCTCTCTCTCTCTCTCTCTCTCTCTCTCTCTCTCTCTCTCTCTCTCTCTCTCTCTCTCTCTCTCTCTCTCTCTCTCTCTCTCTCTCTCTCTCTCTCTCTCTCTCCCTCTCTCTCTCTCTCTGTCTCTCTCTGTCTCTCTCTCTCTCTACCTCTTATTATCTTAATGTAGAGAATATAATGGTTATTGAACAGAGAGACAGTTGATATTTATATCCCTGCCCCCTGAGTCCCTCGTGACCCTCGGAGGCTGGGGGAGACTGGGGAGGAATGGAGGCTGGGGGATTGGCTGGGGAGAGGATGAGGGTGAGGCTGGGGAGGCTGATGGAGAGAGTCTGGGAGAGGGTGGTGGTAGGTTGGAAAGGCTGGGGGAGACTGGGGAGGAAGGGAGGCTGGGGGAGAGGCTGGTGAGAGGGTGGTGGTAGGTTGGAAAGGCTGGGGAGACTGGGGGAAGAAGGGAGGCTGGGGGAGAGGCTGGGGAGAGGCTGGTGAGAGGGTGGTGGTAGGTTGGAAAGGCTGGGGAGACTGGGGAGGAAGGGAGGCTGGGGAGAGGCTGGTGAGAGGGTGGTGGTAGGTTGGAAAGGCTGGGAGAGACTGGGGACGAAGGGAGGATGGGGAGAGGCTGGTGAGAGGGTGGTGGTAGGTTGGAAAGGCTGGGGAGACTGGGGAGGAAGGGAGGCTGGGGGAGAGGCTGGGGAGAGGCTGGTGAGAGGGTGGTGGTAGGTTGGAAAGGCTGGGGAGACTGGGGAGGAAGGGAGGCTGGGGGAGAGGCTGGTGAGAGGGTGGTGGTAGGTTGGAAAGGCTGGGGGAGACTGGGGAGGAAGGGAGGCTGGGGGAGAGGCTGGGGAGAGGCTGGTGAGAGGGTGGTGGTAGGTTGGAAAGGCTGGGGGAGACTGGGGAGGAAGGGAGGCTGGGGGAGAGGCTGGGAAGGCTGGGGAGAGGGTGGCGGTAGGTTGGGGAGGCTGGGGGATTGGCTGGGGAGAGGCTGGTGCTAGGCTGGGAGAGAGGCTGGGGGAGGATGCGGAGGAAGGGAGGCTGGGGGAGAGGCTGGGGAGAGGCTGGTGAGAGGGTGGTGGTAGGTTGGAAAGGCTGGGGAGACTGGGGAGGAAGGGAGGCTGGGGGGAGAGGCTGGGGAGAGGCTGGTGAGAGGGTGGTGGTAGGTTGGAAAGACTGGGGAGACTGGGGAGGAAGGGAGGCTGGGGGAGAGGCTGGTGAGAGGGTGGTGGTAGGTTGGAAAGGCTGGGGGAGACTGGGGAGGAAGGGAGGCTGGGGGAGAGGCTGGGGAGAGGCTGGTGAGAGGGTGGTGGTAGGTTGGAAAGGCTGGGGGAGACTGGGGAGGAAGGGAGGCTGGGGGAGAGGCTGGTGAGAGGGTGGTGGTAGGTTGGAAAGGCTGGGGGAGCCTGGGGAGGAAGGGAGGCTGGGGGAGAGGCTGGGGAGAGGCTGGTGAGAGGGTGGTGGTAGGTTGGAAAGGCTGGGGGAGACTGGGGAGGAAGGGAGGCTGGGGGAGAGGCTGGGAAGGCTGGGGAGAGGGTGGTGGTAGGTTGGGGAGGCTGGGGGATTGGCTGGGGAGAGGCTGGTGCTAGGCTGGGAGAGAGGCTGGGGAGGATGCGGAGGAAGGGAGGCTGGGGGAGAGGCTGGGGAGAGGCTGGTGAGAGGGTGGTGGTAGGTTGGAAAGGCTGGGGGAGACTGGGGAGGAAGGGAGGCTGGGGGAGAGGCTGGTGAGAGGGTGGTGGTAGGTTGGAAAGGCTGGGGGAGACTGGGGAGGAAGGGAGGCTGGGGGAGAGGCTGGGGAGAGGCTGGTGAGAGGGTGGTGGTAGGTTGGAAAGGCTGGGGGAGACTGGGGAGGAAGGGAGGCTGGGGGAGAGGCTGGTGAGAGGGTGGTGGTAGGTTGGAAAGGCTGGGGAGACTGGGGAGGAAGGGAGGCTGGGGGAGAGAGTGGGGAGAGGCTGGTGAGAGGGTGGTGGTAGGTTGGAAAGAATGGGGGAGACTGGGGAGGATGGGAGGCTGGGGGAGAGGTGGTGAGAGGGTGGTGGTAGGTTGGAAAGGCTGGGGGAGACTGGGGAGGAAGGGAGGCTGGGGGAGAGGCTGGGGAGAGGCTGGTGAGAGGGTGGTGGTAGGTTGGAAAGGCTGGGGAGACTGGGGAGGAAGGGAGGCTGGGGGAGAGGCTGGTGAGAGGGTGGTGGTAGGTTGGAAAGGCTGGGGGAGCCTGGGGACGAAGGGAGGCTGGGGGAGAGGCTGGTGAGAGGGTGGTGGTAGGTTGGAAAGACTGGGGAGACTGGGGAGGAAGGGAGGCTGGGGGAGAGGCTGGGAAGGCAGGGGAGAGGGTGGAGGTAGGTTGGGGAGGCTGGGGGATTGGCTGGGGAGAGGCTGGTGCTAGGCTGGGAGAGAGGCTGGGGAGGATGGGGAGAGGATGGTGGTAGGTTGGGGAGGCTGGGGGATTGGCTGGGGAGAGGCTGGTGCTAGGCTGGGAGAGAGGCTGGGGGAGGCTGGGGGTGAGGCTGAGGAGGCTGATGGAGAGAGTCTGGTGGTAGGCTGGGGAGACGCGGAGGAGAGACTGGGGAGAGGCTGGGGAGACACGGAGGAGAGGCTGGGGAGAGGCTGAGGAGGCTGATGGAGAGGCTGGTGGTAGACTGGGGAGAGGCTGAGGAGAATGGGAGAGAGGCTAGGGGAGAGGCTGGGGAGACATGGAGGAGAGGCTGGGAAGAATGGGAGAGAGGCTAGGGGAGAGGCTGGGGAGACATGGAGGAGAGGCTGGGGAGAGGCTGGGGAGAGGCTACCTCTCTCTATTTGTATGTGTGTCTCTCTCTATCTCTCTCTTTGCCTGGCTACAGCAATACGTTAGATTGAAACAGTGAAGGCAGTGAAGGCTAACACACACCGGTTCAAATATAGTCTGCCATCTCTCCAATCAGTTGGTGTGAGAGACTAGAGGACGGCTGGCTCTGGTCTTCTACTAGTCCCAAGCCGTAGGCTCTTTTGTCAATGGTGTATCATTCTTCAAGGGGCGTTTCTAATAGTGACTTCCTCCTCATCGAACCGGTCAATTAGTCTCTGCTTGATCCTGTGTCTGGGTGGGAACCACTGTGTCATAGTGAAAACGAGAGAGAGAGAGAGATATTGGCTGGCAGAGAGGGCAAGAGTGGAGATGAGGAGTGAATGGGAGAGTGAGGAGAAGATCCTCTCCTCTCCTCTCCTCTCCTCTCCTCTCCTCTCCTCTCCTCTCCTCTCCTCTCCTCTCCTCTCCTCTCCTCTCCTCTCCTCTCCTCTCCTCTCCTCTCCTCTCCTCTCCTCTCCTCTCCCCTCCCCTCCTCTTCCCTCCTCCCTCTCTTCCCTCCCCTCCCCTCCTCTCCCTCTCCTCTCCTCTCCTCTCCCTCTCCTCTCCTCTCCTCTCCTCTCCTCTCCTCTCCTCTCCTCTCCTCTCCTCTCCTCTCCTCTCCTCTCCTCTCATCTCATCTCATCTCCTCTCATCTCCTCTCCCTCCTCTCCTCTTCCCTCCCCTCCTCTCCTCTTCCCTCCCCCTCCTCTCCTCTCCCTCCCCTCCCCTCTCCCTCCCCTCCTCTCCTCTCCCCTCCTCTCCTCTCCCTCCTCTCCTCTCCTCTCCTCTCCTCTCCTCTCCTCTCCTCTCCTCTCCTCTCCTCTCCTCTCCTCTTCCCTCCCCTCCTCTCCTCTTCCCTCCCCTCCCCTCCCCTCCTCTCCTCTCCTCTCCCCTCTCCTCTCCTCTCCCCCTCTCCTCTCCCCTCTCCCTCCTCTCCCTCCTCTCCTCTCCTCTCCTCTCCTCTCCCTCCTCTCCTCTCCTCTCCTCTCCTCTCCCCTCTCCTCTCCTCTCCTCCTCCTCTCCTCTCCTCTCCTCTCCTCTCCTCTCCTCTCCTCTCCTCTCCTCTCCTCTCCTCTTCCCTCCCCTCCTCTCCTCTCCTCTTCCCTCCCCTCCCCTCCTCTCCCTCTCCTCTCCTCTCCTCTCCTCTCCTCTCCTCTTCCCTCCCCTCCTCTCCCCTCCTCTCCTCTCCCCTCTCCTCTCCTCTCCCCTCCTCTCCTCTCCCCTCTCCTCTCCTCTCCCTCCCCTCCTCTCCTCTCCTCTCTAAAAGGATTTAGTTGTTTTTATATTTCCTGCATTGTCCCAACAGGATTATCCTCAACGGCTCAAGGATTTCGGTTGAATGTTGATTGACATTATGTTTTTAAATCCTCCCTTCCCAAACCCAGCTAAATGACCCGTCCGTAACCCTCCTCCCCTCCCCTCCCTTCCAGTTCAGTGTATTTTGTTCCGGTGAATCCACCCAGGAGAACCAGGCATAAGTCAAGCAAGTAAGCATTTCTAAACATCTGCCTCAAGTCCTTTCCAATAGCATCAGCTCATCCAAAACTATTCCTGCAACAAAAAAAATAAAAAAACACACACACACAGTATGTCCTAACACACACAGACAGCACCGGCCAGCCAAACACAATATTTGCATAAACACACACACACACACACACACACACTTTATTTTCTGTGAGCATATGTCTCTGAACTGGAAATAAAACTCAACTACAGAACTGCATTCATGTGTGTGTGTGTGTGTGTGTGTGTCAGGAGGGAGGGAGGGAGGGAGGGGGCTGTCAAATTTCAGGCTGAATTCACGTTAGTTGACAACTGAAAAACTAGACGTTGAACCGACGTCTGTCCCCCAAATGACAGGTCACTTCATCACTTTGTTCACCTTATATAGTTAAAATGATGTAGGATCCACATGGTCTTTATTCCTCTACACTTATTACATCTTTACCTTCTGTAGCTCAGTTGGTAGAGCATGGCGCTTGTAACGCCAGGGTAGTGGGTTCAATCCCTGGGACCACCCATACGTAGAATGTATGCACACATGACTGTAAGTCGCTTTGGATAAAAGCGTCTGCTAAATGGCATATATTATTATTATTATTTATCATTAAGGAAACACTTATTGCATCATTAAGGAAACACTTATTACATCATTAAGGAAACACTTATTACATCATTAAGTAAACACTTATTACATCATTAAGGAAACACTTATTACATCATTAAGGAAACACTTATTACATCATTAAGGAAACACTTATTACATCATTAAGTAAACACTTATTGCATCATTAACGAAACACTTATTACATCATTAAGGAAACACTTATTACATCATTAAGTAAACACTTAATACATCATTAAGGAAACACTTATTACATCATTAAGGAAACACTTATTACATCATTAAGGAAACACTTATTACATCATTAAGGAAACACTTATTACATCATTAAGGAAACACTTATTACATCATTAAGGAAACACTTATTACATCATTAAGTAAACACTTATTACATCATTAAGGAAACACTTATTACATCATTAAGGAAACACTTATTACATCATTAAGGAAACACTTATTACATCATTAAGTAAACACTTAATACATCATTAAGGAAACACTTATTACATCATTAAGGAAACACTTATTACATCATTAAGGAAACACTTATTACATCATTAAGGAAACACTTATTACATCATTAAGGAAACAAACAAACGTGGTAAACAAGTCTCATTTATTAAACACGGTAACAACCCCGATACACACAGCGAGAGACATGGACAGTCGTGGGGTTTTGATTTGGAGAGAAACCAGATCATTATTTATTGATAAGCTCCCGGTAATTAATCCAGCATTTTAATGAATCATTTTTCAAATACGTAATCAACTAATTAGAGAATGAGCTCGAGAGTAAAACTCAGGATCCCACAGATAATGGATTGTGGCGTTTTACCAATTTGAAGTTTATCTCCTCTCCTGTCTGGGGTTGATCCCCCTCCCCGCCCCCCCCCCTCCCCACCCCCCAGGGGATCTGTACTAGTTTTACCGGAGGACTCAGAGCAACGATACGGGAAGAGGGACACTAATGCGACTGAATCCTTAAAAAAAAAAAGACAACAGTTTCACTCAGAGATTCAATAAGAAAGATATACACTTTGCATCCCAAATAGAAACCCCCCTGCCTCAACTAGACCCCCTCTCTCTCTACTTGCAATGAGGACCAATGGGGTTCTGGTGAAAAGTAGTACGCTATATAGGGAATAGGGTGCCAATTTTGGAAAACAGAATCTCCTTTCCCTCTTCTCTTCTCCATTGAAATGCATTGTGTTTGAGCTGTCCTCTTGTTTACTCTATAGTTCAGTCACTTTATTTTAAGTGAAATGAACATTAAGGCTCACTAATCACCGGTTCTGCTTTACTATAACAGACATCTATAGATACGAGGTAACGAGCTAGACTGAAAACCCTGCTAATTATCCCGTTATCCATCCAAAAGGGGCCGCATTCTGTCAGACGTTTCTCCTGCTCATGTCTGGTTGAAGATGTCTGTTTTTTTTTTTTGTTTCCTGTTTCCTGTTAACAAACAGTAATTGAACCACTAACTAACTCGTGAAATAATAAACTGTATATCTCCTTCAACGATGCATTTACACCCAAACATACAGTAACATAGCAACCAAACTACACCCAAACATACAGTAACATAGCAACCAAACTACACCCAAACATACAGTAACATAGCAACCAAACTACACCCAAACGTACAGTAACATAGCAACCAAACTACACCCAAACATACAGTAACATAGCAACCAAACTACACCCAAACATACAGTAACATAGCAACCAAACTACACCCAAACGTACAGTAACATAGCAACCAAACTACACCCAAACATACAGTAACATAGCAACCAAACTACACCCAAACATACAGTAACATTGCAACCAAACTACACCCAAACATACAGTAACATAGCAACCAAACTACACCCAAACGTACAGTAACATAGCAACCAAACTACACCCAAACGTACAATAACATATCAACCCAACTACACGCTGACGAACATACAATGCATTTACACCCAAACATACAGTAACATAGCAACCAAACTACACCCAAACATACAGTAACATAGCAACCAAACTACACCCAAACATACAGTAACATAGCAACCAAACTACACCCAAACGTACAGTAACATAGCAACCAAACTACACCCAAACATACAGTAACATAGCAACCCAACTACACGCTAACGAACAGACAATGCATTTACACCCAAACATACAGTAACATAGCAACCAAACTACACCCAAACATACAGAAACATAGCAACCAAACTACACCCAAACGTACAGTAACATAGCAACCAAACTACACCCAAACATACAGTAACATAGCAACCAAACTACACCCAAACGTACAGTAACATAGCAACCAAACTACACCCAAACGTACAATAACATATCAACCCAACTACACGCTGACGAACATACAATGCATTTACACCCAAACATACAGTAACATAGCAACCAAACTACACCCAAACATACAGTAACATAGCAACCAAACTACACCCAAACATACAGTAACATAGCAACCAAACTACACCCAAACGTACAGTAACATAGCAACCAAACTACACCCACACATACAGTAACATAGCAACCAAACTACACCCAAACATACAGTAACATAGCAACCAAACTACACCCAAACATACAGTAACATAGCAACCAAACTACACCCAAACATACAGTAACATAGCAACCAAACTACACCCAAACATACAGAAACATAGCAACCAAACTACACCCAAACGTACAGTAACATAGCAACCAAACTACACCCAAACATACAGTAACATAGCAACCAAACTACACCCAAACATACAGTAATATAGCAACCAAACTACACCCAAACGTACAATAACATATCAACCCAACTACACGCTGACGAACAGACAATGCATTTACACCCAAACATACAGTAACATAGCAACCAAACTACACCCAAACATACAGTAACATAGCAACCAAACTACACCCAAACATACAGTAACATAGCAACCAAACTACACCCAAACGTACAGTAACATAGCAACCAAACTACACCCAAACATACAGTAACATAGCAACCAAACTACACCCAAACATACAGTAACATAGCAACCAAACTACACCCAAACATACAGTAACATAGCAACCAAACTACACCCAAACATACAGTAACATAGCAACCAAACTACACCCAAACATACAGTAACATAGCAACCAAACTACACCCAAACATACAGTAATATAGCAACCAAACTACACCCAAACGTACAATAACATATCAACCCAACTACACGCTGAAACAGACAATGCATTTACACCCAAACATACAGTAACATAGCAACCAAACTACACCCAAACATACAGTAACATAGCAACCAAACTACACCCAAACATACAGTAACATAGCAACCAAACTACACCCAAACGTACAGTAACATAGCAACCAAACTACACCCAAACATACAGTAACATAGCAACCAAACTACACCCAAACATACAGTAACATAGAAACCAAACTACACCCAAACGTACAGTAACATAGCAACCAAACTACACCCAAACATACAGTAACATAGAAACCAAACTACACCCAAACGTACAGTAACATAGCAACCAAACTACACCCAAACATACATTAACATAGCAACCAAACTACACCCAAACATACAGTAACATAGCAACCAAACTACACCCAAACATACAGTAACATAGCAACCAAACTACACCCAAACGTACAGTAACATAGCAACCAAACTACACCCAAACGTACAATAACATATCAACCCAACTACACGCTGACGAACAGACAATGCATTTACACCCAAACATACAGTAACATAGCAACCAAACTACACCCAAACATACAGTAACATAGCAACCAAACTACACCCAAACATACAGTAACATAGCAACCAAACTACACCCAAACATACAGTAACATAGCAACCAAACTACACCCAAACGTACAATAACATATCAACCCAACTACAAGCTGACGAACAGACAATGCATTTACACCCAAACATACAGTAACATAGCAACCAAACTACACCTAAACATACAGTAACATAGCAACCAAACTACACCCAAACATACAGAAACATAGCAACCCAACTACACGCTGACGAACAGACAATGCATTTACACCCAAACATACAGTAACATAGCAACCAAACTACACCTAAACATACAGTAACATAGCAACCAAACTACACCCAAACATACAGTAACATAGCAACCAAACTACACCCAAACGTACAATAACATATCAACCCAACTACAAGCTGACGAACAGACAATGCATTTACACCCAAACATACAGTAACACAGCAACCAAACTACACCTAAACATACAGTAACATAGCAACCAAACTACACCCAAACATACAGAAACATAGCAACCAAACTACACCCAAACATACAGTAACATAGCAACCAAACTTCACCTAAAACAATATCATAGCAACCCAACTACACGCTGACGAACAGACAATGCATTTACACCCAAACATACAGTAACATAGCAACCAAACTACACCTAAACATACAGTAACATAGCAACCAAACTACACCCAAACATACAGAAACATAGCAACCAAACTACACCCAAACATACAGTAACATAGCAACCAAACTACACCCAAACATACAGAAACATAGCAACCAAACTACACCCAAACATACAGTAACATAGCAACCAAACTTCACCCAAACGTACAATATCATAGCAACCCAACTACACGCTGACGAACAGACAATGCATTTACACCCAAACATACAGTAATATAGCAACCAAACTACACCCAAACATACAGTAACATAGCAACCAAACTACACCCAAACATACAGTAACATAGCAACCAAACTTCACCCAAACGTACAATAACATATCAACCCAACTACACGCTGACGAACAGACAATGCATTTACACCCAAACATACAGTACCATAGCAACCAAACTACACCTAAACATACAGTAACATAGCAACCAAACTACACCCAAACATACAGCCAGCCCGGCCAATCCCTGTCCCATCAGTCACATGACACAGCCGGCCCGGCCAATCCCTGTCCCATCAGTCACATGACACAGCCGGCCCGGCCAATCCCTGTCCCATCAGTCACATGACACAGCCGGCCCGGCCAATCCCGAACCATCAGTCACATGACACAGCCAGCCCGGCCAATCCCTGTCCCATCAGTCACATGACACAGCCGGCCCGGCCAATCCCTGTCCCATCAGTCACATGACACAGCCGGCCCGGCCAATCCCTGTCCCATCAGTCACATGACACAGCCGGCCAATCCCGAACCATCAATCACATGACACAGCCGGCCCGGCCAATCCCGAACCATCAGTCACATGACACAGCCGGCCAATCCCGAACCATCAGTCACATGACACAGCCGGCCTGGCCAGTCCCGAACCATCAGTCACATGACACAGCCGGCCCGGCCAATCCCGAACCATCAGTCACATGACACAGCCAGCCCGGCCAATCCCGAACCATCAGTCACATGACACAGCCGGCCCGGCCAATCCCGAACCATCAGTCACATGACACAGCCGGCCAATCCCGAACCATCAGTCACATGACACAGCCGGCCCGGCCAGTCCCGAACCATCAGTCACATGACACTGCCGGCCCGGCCAATCCCGAACCATCAGTCACATGACACAGCCGGCCCGGCCAATCCCGAACCATCAGTCACATGACACAGCCGGCCCGGCCAATCCCGAACCATCAGTCACATGACACAGCCGGCAGGACCAATCCCTGTCCCATCAGTCACATGACACAGCCGGCCCGGCCAATCCCTGTCCCATCAGTCACATGACACAGCCGGCCCGGCCAATCCCTGTCCCATCAGTCACATGACACAGCCAGGAGGGCCAATCCCTGTCCCATCAGTCACGTGACACAGCCGGCCCGGCCAATCCCTGTCCCATCAGTCACATGACACAGCCGGCCCGGCCAATCCCTGTCCCATCAGTCACATGACACAGCCGGCCCGGCCAATCCCTGTCCCATCAGTCACATGACACAGCCAGCAGGGCCAATCCCGAACCATCAGTCACATGACACAGCCGGCCAATCCCGAACCATCAGTCACATGACAAAGCCGGCCAATCCCGAACCATCAGTCACATAACACAGCCGGCCTGGCCAATCCCGAACCATCATTCACATGACAAAGCCGGCCAATCCCGAACCATCAGTCACATGACAAAGCCGGCCAATCCCGAACCATCAGTCACATGACAAAGCCGGCCAATCCCGAACCATCAATCAATTGTGTTTTGCTAACAATTTCCATGTAATTGAGGTCAGTGTTGTGAACACGTCGTGGTGTAGTGATTGAGTCTGAGGAGAGAGGAAGTCAGATGTTCATATTGAATCCCAGGTCTTTTTGAAGAGAAAGAAGAGGAAGTAAGGAGGTAAAAGCCTCAGAGCCATTAGTCATCCTGCCGGCTCGTCTTTAAGTGGCGTTTAAGAGCATGGCAGCCATGGCAGGGTTTCCTCAGGGACAATATAGATGGACTGTTTACCAGTCAGCCAGTCAGCCATGGCAGGGTGTCCTCAGGGACAATATAGATGGACTGTTTACCAGTCAGTCAGCCAGTCAGCCAGTCAGCCATGGCAGGGTTTCCTCAGGGACAATATAGATGGACTGTTTACCAGTCAGCCAGTCAGCCAGTCAGCCATGGCAGGGTGTCCTCAGGGACAATATAGATGGACTGTTTACCAGTCAGCCAGTCAGCCAGTCAGCCATGGCAGGGTTTCCTCAGGGACAATATAGATGGACTGTTTACCAGTCAGTCAGCCAGTCAGCCAGTCAGCCATGGCAGGGTTTCCTCAGGGACAATATAGATGGACTGTTTACCAGTCAGTCAGCCAGTCAGCCAGTCAGCCATGGCAGGGTGTCCTCAGGGACAATATAGATGGACTGTTTACCAGTCAGTCAGCCAGTCAGCCAGTCAGCCATGGCAGGGTTTCCTCAGGGACAATATAGATGGACTGTTTACCAGTCAGCCAGTCAGCCAGTCAGCCATGGCAGGGTGTCCTCAGGGACAATATAGATGGACTGTTTACCAGTCAGCCAGTCAGCCAGTCAGCCATGGCAGGGTTTCCTCAGGGACAATATAGATGGACTGTTTACAGTCAGTCAGCCAGTCAGCCAGTCAGCCATGGCAGGGTTTCCTCAGGGACAATATAGATGGACTGTTTACCAGTCAGTCAGCCAGTCAGCCAGTCAGCCATGGCAGGGTGTCCTCAGGGACAATATAGATGGACTGTTTACCAGTCAGCCAGTCAGCCAGTCAGCCAGTCAGCCATGGCAGGGTTTCCTCAGGGACAATATAGATGGACTGTTTACCAGTCAGTCAGCCAGTCAGCCAGTCAGCCATGGCAGGGTGTCCTCAGGGACAATATAGATGGACTGTTTACCAGTCAGTCAGCCAGTCAGCCAGTCAGCCATGGCAGGGTGTCCTCAGGGACAATATAGATGGACTGTTTACCAGTCAGCCATGGCAGGGTGTCCTCAGGGACAATATAGATGGACTGTTTACCAGTCAGCCAGTCAGCCAGTCAGCCATGGCAGGGTTTCCAGGGACAATATAGATGGACTGTTTACCAGTCAGCCAGTCAGCCAGTCAGCCATGGCAGGGTTTCCTCAGGGACAATATAGATGGACTGTTTACCAGTCAGTTGGCCAGTCAGCCAGTCAGCCAGTCAGCCAGTCAGTCAGTCAGCCAGTCAGCCAGTCAGCCAGTCAGCCATGGCAGGGTTTCCTCAGGGACAATATAGATGGACTGTTTACCAGTCAGCCAGTCAGCCATGGCAGGGTGTCCTCAGGGACAATATAGATGGACTGTTTACCAGTCAGCCAGTCAGCCAGTCAGCCATGGCAGGGTTTCCTCAGGGACAATATAGATGGACTGTTTACCAGTCAGTCAGCCAGTCAGCCAGTCAGCCATGGCAGGGTGTCCTCAGGGACAATATAGATGGACTGTTTACCAGTCAGTCAGCCAGTCAGCCAGTCAGCCATGGCAGGGTGTCCTCAGGGACAATATAGATGGACTGTTTACCAGTCAGCCATGGCAGGGTGTCCTCAGGGACAATATAGATGGACTGTTTACCAGTCAGCCAGTCAGCCAGTCAGCCATGGCAGGGTTTCAACAGGGACAATATAGATGGACTGTTTACCAGTCAGCCAGTCAGCCAGTCAGCCATGGCAGGGTTTCCTCAGGGACAATATAGATGGACTGTTTACCAGTCAGTTGGCCAGTCAGCCAGTCAGCCAGTCAGCCAGTCAGTCAGTCAGCCAGTCAGCCAGTCAGCCAGTCAGCCATGGCAGGGTTTCCTCAGGGACAATATAGATGGACTGTTTACCAGTCAGCCAGTCAGCCATGGCAGGGTGTCCTCAGGGACAATATAGATGGACTGTTTACCAGTCAGTCAGCCAGTCAGCCAGTCAGCCATGGCAGGGTTTCCTCAGGGACAATATAGATGGACTGTTTACCAGTCAGCCAGTCAGCCAGTCAGCCATGGCAGGGTGTCCTCAGGGACAATATAGATGGACTGTTTACCAGTCAGTCAGCCATGGCAGGGTGTCCTCAGGGACAATATAGATGGACTGTTTACCAGTCAGTCAGCCATGGCAGGGTTTCCTCAGGGACAATATAGATGGACTGTTTACCAGTCAGCCAGCCAGTCAGTCAGTCAGCCATGGCAGGGTGTCCTCAGGGACAATATAGATGGACTGTTTACCAGCCAGTCAGCCAGTCAGCCAGTCAGCCATGGCAGGGTGTCCTCAGGGACAATATAGATGGACTGTTTACCAGTCAGTCAGTCAGCCAGTCAGCCATGGCAGGGTGTCCTCAGGGACAATATAGATGGACTGTTTACCAGCCAGTCAGTCAGTCAGCCAGTCAGCCATGGCAGGGTGTCCTCAGGGACAATATAGATGGACTGTTTACCAGTCAGCCAGTCAGTCAGCCAGTCAGCCATGGCAGGGTGTCCTCAGGGACAATATAGATGGACTGTTTACCAGTCAGCCAGCCAGTCAGCCAGTCAGCCATGGCAGGGTGTCCTCAGGGACAATATAGATGGACTGTTTACCAGTCAGTCAGTCAGCCAGTCAGCCATGGCAGGGTTTCCTCAGGGACAATATAGATGGACTGGTTACCAGTCAGCCAGTCAGTCAGCTAGCCAGTCAGCCAGTTTCATTTCACATTGCTGATGCAGGATGTCCTCTCAGCTGAATATTAAAAATAAAAAAAATCTCTTTTTCAGTTGTTGTCAGTTATTTTATCTTTTTAAATATTTAAATATTCACCTTCAGATCTACAGACTGTGATGTGTTGTGACAATTGAGTACGTTGCATCTCATACTCTGTGAATAATAAAATAGGAAAGTTTGACATCAGATGCAGGAGAACAGTTCTCAGATGTTGTGTTTTCATGTGAATAACTGGTCCCATGTGAATAACTGGTCGCATTTGAATAACTGGTCCCATGTGAATAACTGGTCGCATGTGAATAACTGGTCCCATGTGAATAACTGGTCGCATGTGAATAACTGGTCCCATGTGAATAACTGGTCCCACGTGAATAACTGGTCGCATGTGAATAACTGGTCCCATGTGAATAACTGGTCCCATGTGAATAACTGGTCCCATTTGAATAACTGGTCCCATGTGAATAACTGGTCCCATTTGAATAACTGGTCGCATTTGAATAACTGGTCCCATGTGAATAACTGGTCCCATGTGAATAACTGGTCCCATTTGAATAACTGGTCCCATTTGAATAACTGGTCCCATTTGAATAACTGGTCCCATGTGAATAACTGGTCCCATGTGAATAACTGGTCCCATTTGAATAACTGGTCCCATGTGAATAACTGGTCCCATGTGAATAACTGGTCCCATGTGAATAACTGGTCCCATGTGAATAACTGGTCGCATTTGAATAACTGGTTCCCATTTGAATAACTGGTCGCATTTGAATAACTGGTCCCATGTGAATAACTGGTCCCATGTGAATAACTGGTCCCATGTGAATAACTGGTCCCATGTGAATAACTGGTCCTATGTGAATAACTGGTCCCATGTGAATAACTGGTCGCATGTGAATAACTGGTCCCATGTGAATAACTGGTCCTATTTGAATAACTGGTCGCATTTGAATAACTGGTCCCATGTGAATAACTGGTCGCATTTGAATAACTGGTCCCATTTGAATAACTGGTCCCATGTGAATAACTGGTCGCATGTGAATAACTGGTCGCATTTGAATAACTGGTCCCATGTGAATAACTGGTCCCATGTGAATAACTGGTCCCATGTGAATAACTGGTCGCATTTGAATAACTGGTCCCATGTGAATAACTGGTCCCATGTGAATAACTGGTCGCATGTGAATAACTGGTCGCATGTGAATAACTGGTCGCATTTGAATAACTGGTCGCTTTTGAATAACTGGTCGCATTTGAATAACTGGTCGCATTTGAATAACTGGTCGCATTTGAATAACTGGTCGCATTTGAATTGTTGTTTCGTCTTAATGCTCCGGATGTCGCTGATCTGTGTAGAGGGTTTTTTCCCTCGTCATTCATTTCCTCAGAATATATAAAACTTTATATTACATTTTTTTGGGTTTGCTGTATATTAGCAATACAAAATGTAATGTAATGTAATTGGTCACATACACATATTTATCAGATATTATTGCCATTTTGTATTGCTATAATATATTATTAGGGGATATTTAAAGTTAAAATAAAAATCTCTTAAAAATCAAATGTAATTGGTCACATCAGATATTATTGTGGGGAGTGTTGGGAAATGCTTGTGTTTCTAAGAGTTGAGATAGCACATAGTACCTAACATTTCCTCCATGGTTCTATGTTAAAATGTTGTTTGCTAAACGATAGCAATAGAAATGAATATCAGAAATATACTGTATATGGGACCGCGTATATGTAGTTCGCTATACATTAGCAATAGAAACATATACACTACATGATCTGGCTCAGAGTCCGCGTTACAATTGATCCCAAAGGGGTTCGATGAGGTTGAGGTCAGTGCTCTGCGCAGGCCAGTCAAGTTCTTCCACAGCAATCTCGATAAAACCATTTCTGCATGGACCTCGATTTGTGCACGAGGGGTATTTTGGACTCCCGAGTATGCCCAGCGGTCTGAGGCCCTGTATCTCAGTGCAAGAGGCGTCACTACAGTCCCTGGTTCGAATCCTTGGCTGTATCACATCCTGGCCGTGATTGGGAGTCCCATAAGGCGCCGTACAGTTGGCCCAGCGTCGTCTGGGTTTGGCCAGGGGGGTGGGCAGTCATTGTAAATACAAATTTGTTCTTAACTGACATGCCTAGTTAAATAAAGGTTAAATATATATATAAATTAAAACATAAATTGTCATGCTGTAACAGGCAAGAGCCTTCCCCAAACTGTTGCCACAAAGTTGGAAGCAATGAATCATCTAGATTGTAGAATTGTAGAATCATCTAGAATGTAGAATTGTAGAATCATCTAGAATGTAGGATTGTAGAATCATCTAGAATGTAGAATTGTAGAATCATCTAGAATTGTATGCTGTAGTGTTAAGATTTCCCTTCACTGGAACTAAGGGAACCATGAACCACGAAAAACAGCCCCAGACCATTATTCCTACTCCACCAAACTTTACAGTCTTGTCCTGCCAAACCCAGATTCGTCCATCGGACAGCCAGATGGTGATTGCAACCGAGGACGGGCCATTTTTACACGTTGCCTGTTTCAGAACTTGGCGGTCCCATTCTGTGAACTTCTCTGACCGTTCCCCACTTCACAATAACAGCACTTACAGTTGACCGGGGAAGCTTCTAGCATCGGTAGAAAATTTGGCAAAAGGACTTGTTGGAAAGGTGGCATCCTGTGACGGTGCCTCGTTGAAAAGTCACTGAGCTCTTCAATACGGGTCATTCTACTGCCATTGTTTGTCTATGGAGATTGCATGGCTGCGTGCTCAAATTTATACACCTTTCAGCAACGGGTGTGTCTGAATGAACCAAGTCCACTATTTTGAAGAGGTGTCCACATACTTATATATATATATATATATATATAGTTTGGAGCAGAGCTCTGACACGAGCCAATCAGAAGTCTGTCTGTGTAGATTCTGATGATATCTATATATATATAGTTTGGAACAGAGCTCTGACACGAGACAATCAGAAGTCTGTCTGTGTAGATTCTGATGATATCTATTTAGCTATGTGTGTTTGTGTGTGTGTATGTGTGTGTGTGTGTATGAGTGTGTGTGTGTGTGTGTGTGTGTGTGTGTGTGTGTGTGTGTGTGTGTGTGTGTGTGTGTGTGTGTGTGTGTGTGTGTGTGTGTGTGTGTGTGTGTGTGTGTGTGTGTGTGTGTGTGTGTATGTGTGTGTGTGTGTGTGTGTGTGTGTGTGTGTGTGTGTGTGTGTGTGTGTTACTTTACCTGTTTCAGTCAGCGTAGAGGTTCATACTGAGGTTCCTCTGTTTCAGTCAGCGTACAGGTTCATACTGAGGTTCCTCTGTTTCAGTCAGCGTAGAGGTTCATACTGAGGTTCCTCTGTTTCAGTCAGCGTACAGGTTCATACTGAGGTTCCTCTGTTTCAGTCAGCGTAGAGGTTCATACTGAGGTTCCTCTGTTTCAGTCAGCGTACAGGTTCATACTGAGGTTCCTCTGTTTCAGTCAGCATAGAGGTTCATACTGAGGTTCCTGAACTCTGTTTCAGTCAGCGTACAGGTTCATACTGTGGTTCCTCTGTTTCAGTCAGCATAGAGGTTCATACTGAGGTTCCTCTGTTTCAGTCAGCGTACAGGTTCATACTGAGGTTCCTCTGTTTCAGTCAGCGTACAGGTTCATACTGAGGTTCCTGAACTCTGTTTCAGTCAGCGTACAGGTTCATACTGTGGTTCCTCTGTTTCAGTCAGCATAGAGGTTCATACTGAGGTTCCTCTGTTTCAGTCAGCATAGAGGTTCATACTGAGGTTCCTCTGTTTCAGTCAGCGTAGAGGTTCATACTGAGGTTCCTCTGTTTCAGTCAGCATACAGGTTCATACTGAGGTTCCTCTGTTTCAGTCAGCGTACAGGTTCATACTGAGGTTCCTCTGTTTCAGTCAGCGTAGAGGTTCATACTGAGGTTCCTCTGTTTCAGTCAGCGTAGAGGTTCATACTGAGGTTCCTCTGTTTCAGTCAGCATAGAGGTTCATACTGAGGTTCCTCTGTTTCAGTCAGCGTAGAGGTTCATACTGAGGTTCCTCTGTTTCAGTCAGCGTAGAGGTTCATACTGAGGTTCCTCTGTTTCAGTCAGCGTACAGGTTCATACTGAGGTTCCTCTGTTTCAGTCAGCGTACAGGTTCATACTGAGGTTCCTCTGTTTCAGTCAGCATAGAGGTTCATACTGTGGTTCCTCTGTTTCAGTCAGCGTAGAGGTTCATACTGTCGTTCCTCTGTTTCAGTCAGCGTAGAGGTTCATACTGAGGTTCCTGAACTCTGTTTCAGTCAGCGTACAGGTTCATACTGTGGTTCCTCTGTTTCAGTCAGCGTACAGGTTCATACTGAGGTTCCTCTGTTTCAGTCAGCGTAGAGGTTCATACTGCATACATTAATGTTCTCTCGCTCTGTGGACTGTGTTCTCCTCGGTTAGTTCGTCATCCTCAAACGACATCCAGAGATTACAGATAAAGACAGAGGGGTTCATGGGGAATTCAAAGCACTTTGGGAGAACACACACACACACACACACACACACACACACACACACACACACACACACACACACACACACACACACACACACACACACACACACACACACACACACACACACACACACACACACACACACCTACCTCTTTGGGGAGCCCAGGGCTGTAAAACTCTCTGCTGTCTGAATCAGTAACTGGACCAGGTGATTCGGTCAGACAGGTGATTCAATGTGACTCTGCTGAACTCAGGGAAGATGATTCACACACGTTTTGTCCGCACCATTTGGTCAGTAAGCTTGTCAGAGAAGGTCCAGGTCTGGATGGGGAGTATCCTTCTATAACTTCACAACGTCCCTGTTCCATACCGCTGTACGGGTACGACTGGTAGCCTAGTGGTTAGAACCTAGTGGTTAGAGTGTAGAGGAGGCAGGTAGTCTAGTGGTTAGAGTGTAGAGGAGGCAGGTAGTCTAGTGGTTAGAGTGTAGAGGAGGCAGGTAGTCTAGTGGTTAGAGTGTAGAGGAGGCAGGTAGTCTAGTGGTTAGAGTGTAGAGGCGGCTGGTAGTCTAGTGGTTAGAGTGTAGAGGAAGCAGGTAGCCTAGTGGTTACAAACTAGTGGTTAGAGTGTAGAGGCGGCAGGTAGCCAAGTGGTTAGAGTGTAGAGGAGGCAGGTAGCCTAGTGGTTAGAGTGTAGGGGCGGCAGGTAGCCTAGTGGTTAGAGTGTAGAGGAGGCAGGTAGCCTAGTGGTTAGAGTGTAGAGGAGGCAGGTAGCCTAGTGATTAGAGTGTAGAGGAGGCAGGTAGCCTAGTGGTTAGAGTGTAGAGGCAGCTGGTAGTCTAGTGGTTAGAGTGTAGAGGCAGCTGGTAGTCTAGTGGTTAGAGTGTAGAGGAGACTGGTACTCTAGTGGTAAGAACCTAGTGGTTAGAGTGTAGAGGCAGCTGGTAGTCTAGTGGTTAGAGTGTAGAGGAGACTGGTACTCTAGTGGTTAGAACCTAGTGGTTAGAGTGTAGAGGCCGCTGGTAGTCTAGTGGTTAGAGTGTAGAGGAGGCAGGTAGCCTAGTGGTTAGAGTGTAGAGGAGGCAGGTAGCCTAGTGGTTAGAGTGTAGAGGAGGCAGGTAGCCTAGTGGTTAGAGTGTAGGGGCGGCTGGTAGTCTAGTGGTTAGAGTGTAGAGGAGGCAGGTAGCCTAGTGGTTAGAGTGTAGAGGAGGCAGGTAGCCTAGTGGTTAGAGTGTAGAGGAGGCAGGTAGCCTAGTGGTTAGAGTGTAGGGGCGGCTGGTAGTCTAGTGGTTAGAGTGTAGAGGAAGCAGGTAGCCTAGTGGTTACAAACTAGTGGTTAGAGTGTAGAGGCGGCAGTTAGCCAAGTGGTTAGAGTGTAGAGGAGGCAGGTAGACTAGTGGTTAGAGTGTAGAGGAGGCAGGTAGCCTAGAGGTTAGAGTGTAGAGGAGGCAGGTAGCCTAGTGATTAGAGTGTAGAGGAGGCAGGTAGCCTAGTGGTTAGAGTGTAGAGGCAGCTGGTAGTCTAGTGGTTAGAGTGTAGAGGCAGCTGGAAGTATAGTGGTTAGAGTGTAGAGGCGGCAGGTAGACTAGTGGTTAGAGTGTAGAGGAGGCATGTAGTCTAGTGGTTAGAGTGTAGAGGAGGCAGGTAGCCTAGTGGTTAGAGTGTAGAGGAGGCAGGTAGTCTAGTGGTTAGAACCTAGTGGTTAGAGTGTAGAGGCGGCTGGTATTCTAGTGGTTAGAACCTAGTGGTTAGAGTGTAGAGGCAGCTGGTAGTCTAGTGGTTAGAGTGTAGAGGCGGCTGGTAGTCTAGTGGTTAGAGTGTAGAGGAGGCAGGTAGTCTAGTGGTTAGAACCTAGTGGTTAGAGTGTAGAGGCGGCTGGTAGCCTAGTGGTTAGAGTGTAGAGGCGGCTGGTAGCCAAGTGGTTAGAGTGTAGAGGAGGCAGGTAGCCTAGTGGTTAGAGTGTAGAGGTCGGCTGGTATTCTAGTGGTTAGAGAGTAGGGCCAGTACCTGAAAGGTTGCTAGATCAAATCCCCGAGCTGATAAGGTAAAATTCTGTCGCTCTGGTATGTCGTCAATGTAAATAAGAACTTGTTCTTAATTAACTGACTTGCCTAGTTCAATTATAAATAAATAAATGGGAATTACCAGCTGTGCACACAAGTGGGAGCTATTTCTTTACATAGTAGACGCAAGCTAAATGCTAAAAAAGTACTAATGAATTCCCATAGCGGACGCTAGCTAATGCTATCAAAGTACTAGAGAAATTCCCATAGCGGACATTAGCTATATGCTACCAAAGTGCTAATGAATTCTCATAGCGGATGCTAGCTAAATTCTATCAAAGTACTACTGAATTATCATAGGGGACGTTTGCTAAACGCTGACAAAGTAATTGTGAATTCTCAAAGGTGGACCCTAGCTAAATGCTACCAAAGTGCTATTGAATTCTCATAGCGGACGTTAGCTAAATGCTACCAAACTGCTATTGAATTCTCATAGCGGACGCTAGCTAAATGCTACCAAAGTGCTATTGAATTCTCATAGCGGACGTTAGCTAAATGCTACCAAAGTGCTATTGAATTCTCACAGTGGACGCTAGCTAAATGCTATTAAAGTACTAGTGAATTCCCATAGCGGACGTTAGCTAAATGCTACCAAACTGCTATTGAATTCCCATAGCGGACGCTAGCTAAATGCTAACAGGTAGTAGTGGATTCTCCTTTCAGACTCAAACTTAATGCTAACAAACTCAAACAAACATAAACCAATTACAAGAACAGACATCCCACCATCTAACGTTGTAAAACTATCTCAAGAGGTTTGCTGTACAAGACCAATATTAGACAGCAGAGATCAGGTCTGTCTTAACCGAGAAGTTTAAACCCTGCAAAACTAGTCACTTTAGCAATTTAGCAAAAACGAAATGCGTAGCTGTAGCTCTGAGCTGGAGAGAATACATCTGGCACATCTTAGATAGCGGTAGTGTTTAAACTTATAGTTATAAGATATTTATATGGCAAACATGAGAAGTGATTTTCAAGTGTAACACGGTCACCTCTCTTTGAGATCGTCACGTCATGAAATCCTCCGTTGGCTCCGTGTCTTTGGAAACAACCAATGGGACTGGATTCATCAGCTGCTTTATAATGGAAACAACCAATGGGACTGGATTCATCAGCTGCTTTATAATGGAAACAACCAATGGGATTCATCAGCTGCTCTATCATGGAAACAACCAATGGGACTGGATTCATCAGCTGCTTTATAATGGAAACAACCAATGGGATTCATCAGCTGCTTTATAATGGAAACAACCAATGGGATTCATCAGCTGCTTTATCATGGAAACAACCAATGGGACTGGATTCATCACCTGCTTTATAATGGAAACAACCAATGGGATTCATCAGCTGCTTTATAATGGAAACAACCAATGGGATTCATCAGCTGCTTTATAATGGAAACAACCAATGGGATTCATCAGCTGCTTTATCATGGAAACAACCAATGGGACTGGATTCATCACCTGCTTTATAATGGAAACAACCAATGGGATTCATCAGCTGCTTTATAATGGAAACAACCAATGGGATTCATCAGCTGCTTTATAATGGAAACAACCAATGGGACTGGATTCATCAGCTGCTTTATCATGGAAACAACCAATGGGACTGGATTCATCACCTGCTTTATAATGGAAACAACCAATGGGATTCATCAGCTGCTTTATAATGGAAACAACCAATGGGATTCATCAGCTGCTTTATAATGGAAACAACCAATGGGATTCATCAGCTGCTTTATCATGGAAACAACCAATGGGACTGGATTCATCACCTGCTTTATAATGGAAACAACCAATGGGATTCATCAGCTGCTTTATAATGGAAACAACCAATGGGATTCATCAGCTGCTTTATAATGGAAACAACCAATGGGACTGGATTCATCAGCTGCTTTATCATGGAAACAACCAATGGGACTGGATTCATCAGCTGCTTTATAATGGAAACAACCAAATGGGATTCATCAGCTGCTTTATAATGGAAACAACCAAATGGGATTCATCAGCTGCTTTATAATGGAAACAACCAATGGGATTCATCAGCTGCTTTATAATGGAAACAACCAATGGGATTCATCAGCTGCTTTATAATGGAAACAACCAATGGGATTCATCAGCTGCTTTATAATGGAAACAACCAATGGGACTGGATTCATCAGCTGCTTTATCATGGAAACAACCAATGGGACTGGATTCATCAGCTGCTTTATAATGGAATCAGCCAATGGGACTGGATTCATCAGCTGCTTTATAATGGAAACAACCAATGGGATTCATCAGCTGCTTTATAATGGAAACAACCAATGGGATTCATCAGCTGCTTTATAATGGAAACAACCAATGGGATTCATCAGCTGCTTTATAATGGAAACAACCAATGGGATTCATCAGCTGCTTTATAATGGAAACAACCAATGGGATTCATCAGCTGCTTTATCATGGAAACAACCAATGGGATTCATCAGCTGCTTTATCATGGAAACAACCAATGGGATTCATCAGCTGCTTTATAATGGAAACAACCAATGGGATTCATCAGCTGCTTTGGGGAAACGGCCTCCTAATGAAAACATGATGCAAACAGGTGACAGGAAGAACAGTGATTGATCTATGAACCCTAGTGTCACGTTCTGACCTTAGTTCCTTCCTACTACTCCTCCTCGTCAGAGGACCTAGTGGACACGTTCTGATGTTAGTTCCTTCCTACTACTCCTCCTCGT
>NW_025745778.1:225000-227500 GCF_021184085.1 Oncorhynchus gorbuscha | reverse complement strand
GAAGTGTATTAAACAGGAAGTGTTTTAAACAGGAAGTGTATGAAACAGGAAGTGTAGTAAACAGGAAGTGTATTAAACAGGAAGTGTATTAAACAGGAAGTGTATTTAACAGGAAGTGTATTTAACAGGAAGTGTATTTAACAGGAAGTGTATTAATCAGGAAGTGTATTAAACAGGAAGTGTTCAATTCTAAAATGATCTACAGTTTCCTGTTGCTTTTTTAGGCCTCTGAGTGCAGGTTGTTACGACATTTACCATTTCACACCCTGAGATCATATTAGAGGAAGAGGAGGAAGAGGAGGAGGGGAGGGATGAGGGGGTAGTGGAGAAGAGGGAGGAGGAGGAGGAGGAGGAGGGGGAAGAGCAGGAGAGGGAGGAGGAGAGGGAGAGGGAGGAGGAGGAGGAGAGGGAGGGAGAGGGATGAGGAGGAGGAGGAGGAGGAGGAGGGAAGAGGAGGAGAGGGAGGAGGAGAGGGAGAGGGAGGATGAGGAGGAGAGGGAGGAGAGGGGGTAGTGGAGAAGAGGGAGGAGGAGGAGGAGGAGGAGGAGGAGAGGGAGGTGGAGGAGGTGAGGGAGAAGGGGGAGGAGGAGGAGGGAGGAGGAGGAGGTGGGGAGGGAGGGAGGAGGAGAGGGAGGAGAGGGAGGAGGACGAGGGGGCAGGAGGAGGAGGAGAATGAGGAGGAGAGGGAGTAGGAGGAGGTGAGGGAGGAGGGGGTGAGAGGGAGGGAGGAGGAGGAGGGAGGAGGAGGAGGAGGTGAGGGAGGAGGAGAGGGAGGAGGAGGAGATGGAGGAGGGGAGAGGAGGAGATGTAGGCGGAGGAGGAGAGGACAACGGGGAAGAGGAGGAGGAGGTGAGGGAGGAGGGGGTGAGAGGAAGGGAAGAGGGGGTGGATTCTGTTTGTGCAATAAGTACTGGTTCTATGCAGTCTGTTTAACTTAAATCACCTCTTGTACTGTTCATGTTTGTGTTAGTGAATAGCATTCAGGACAGGCTGCTGATCAGAAAGGCTACTGGCTTCATAAGCAGCATGCTGAGCGAGATTAACACCAAGGGTTAGAGAACAACATTACACTGGTAGAGAGAGGAGAGGAGAGGAGAGGAGAGGAGAGGAGAGGAGAGGAGAGGAGAGGAGAGGAGAGCAGAGCAGAGGAGAGGAGAGGAGAGGAGAGGAGAGGAAAGGAGAGAAGAGGAGAGGAGAGGAGAGGAGAGGAGAGGAGAGGAGAGGAGAGGAGAGGAGGAGAGGAGAGAAGAGGAGAGGAGAGGAGAGAGAGAGAGGAGAGGAGGAAGTAGGAGGGGAGGCAGTGGAGAGGAGAGGAAATGAGAGGAGGGGGGGGAGGGGAGGAAGGAGGAGGGGAGTGGAGGAAGGAGGAGGGGAGGGAGGAGCAGGGGAGGCAGAGGAGAGGAGAGGAGAGGAGAGGAGAGGAGAGGAGAGGAGAGGAGAGGAGAGGAGAGGAGAGGAGAGGAGAGGAGAGGAGAGGAGAGGAGAGGAGAGGAAAGGAGGAAGGAGGAGGGGAAGCAGTGGAGAGGAGAGGAGAGGAGAGGGAGAGGGAGAGGGAGAGGGAGAGGAGAGGAGAGGAGAGGAGAGGAGAGGAGAGGAGAGGAGAGGAGAGGAGAGGAGAGGAGAGGAGAGGAGAGAACACAGTACAGGACCAAATGGCATTTATCCCGTAGATACCTGATCAAGAGATGTCCACTTCGTCGGTGACAGGATGCTATTTATGACACATATATCATGGAGGCGTATTGACGAGTGCTCTTCAGTCTCCTTGAATTAATACTAAACTAAATATCCACTAAACATTCAGACTCCGTGTGATTTCCCGACAGCAGTGATTCCATTATGAGACCTGAAGGATGTCGTTATCAGAGTATGTGTGGAAGCTCAGAGTCCCAAATGGGTTCCTCAGTTCTCTATGTTAATGCTCTTCTGTAAGACTCGTAGTGCACTACGTAGGGAATAGGGTGCCGTTTTGGGACACACACTCTGCCAATGTGCTGGTGATTTTAAAGAGGAATGTACCTTGTGGTTAAATGATTCCAATAATTTCATTAACTAAACAAAGGACTTCCATAAGAATCACAGGACCATGAAACCTGTTTTTAGGGCCTTTTGTCTGAACTAGATCCCTGTTTCATTAATTAATAGTGCAGGGCCCTGGTCTAAAGTAGTGCACTACATAGGGAATAGGGTTCTATAGGGCTCTGGTCTAAGGTAGTGCACTACATAGGGAATAGGGTTCTATAGGGTTCTGACCTAAAGTAGTGCACTATATAGCGAATAGGGTTCTATAGTGCACTATATAGGGAATAGGGTTCTATAGGGCTCTGGTCTAAAGTAGTGCACTATATATAGGGAATAGGGTTCTATAGGGCTCTGGTCTAAAGTAGTGCACTATATAGGGAATAGGGTTCTATAGGACTCTGGTTTAAAGTACTGCACTATATAGGGAATAGGGTTCTACAGGGCTCTGGTCTAAAGTAGTGCACTATATAGGGAATAG
>NW_025745778.1:190000-220000 GCF_021184085.1 Oncorhynchus gorbuscha | reverse complement strand
GGAGGGGCCTTATCGGCGTTCCTGTGGGTAGAATTAAAGTGGTCCAGAGATGTAGCGCCGCCTAGTGGCAAACAGTAAACGTGTTTGTAGAAGTGAGGCAGAACGGTTTTAAATATCCCCGCGTCAACGTCTCCGCACGCGAGTGACACTGCCTCTGGGTGAGTGGTTTCTTGTTTGTTTATGGCCACATACAGTTCGCTGAGCGCCAAAAGGTGTTGGTTGTTGGCCCGATGTAGACAGTCGTGATTACTACGGATGAGAACTCTCTTGGTCGATACAAAACGGTCTGCAGCTTCTATGTAACAAAAGCTCCAGATCTCCTTCACACTGTATGTCGCACACCAGTTGTTGTTTATGGAGAGGCACAACCCCTCCCCTTTTCTGACTTGCCCGAGGCCGCCTACATGTGATCGTGCGGATGTATGGAGTAAACCACTGAGTTGTACGTACGTACGTACCTACACAGAGTCACCCAGCCGTATCTCTGCAAGGTATATACTATCGCTGCAGCTTTTCAATTCTCCCTGATGGGAAACTCTGGAACCAAGCTCATCCATCTTATTCTCCGGTGACCTGGACATTTGCTAATAGAACGTAAAGGGGAGTGCCCGGGTCGATTTTCTCTTCGTCTCACTCTCACCAGGATGCCTGCTGGTCTACCGCGTCTACGCCTGCGGCGTTTCTCCCGCTAACGCAGTGAGATACTACCGTGTGTATGCAGTACAGAGCGGATGACACCGTAGTTATGTTATAGTCATCTGGTGTTTGTGCTGAATCTATCTGATGTTTGTTGTCTGGCTTATGTTTGGCTTGTTGTTCACAGGGACCCAGTGAGTGACTCAGCTCGTGTTTGTTGACAGAGCGTTATTAGCCCGTACTGCCTGAGGGTGCTCGTTTCTATATCCCCTCCGTGGATAGAAACCATTGTTACGGTCCAAATTACACACTATTTCCAACGTAGTACACTACTTTTGACCAGAACCTTAAGTACTATACTGACCCCGGTCAAAAGTAGGGAGCAATATAGGGGGTCATTTGGAACACATCTACCCAGTATCTCTCTCTGTGGAAAAATATATTGCCAGGCTGGTGGGTGATTGGTTATTGATGCAGAGAAAGGGGAATATCCTCCCGGTTAGCATTGGAGTGTCTGAAAATGGGACCCTATTCCCTATATAGTGAACTATAGTGTAGCAGTAGTGCATTATATAGGGAATAGGGTGCCACAGTAGGGTACTATTTGGTGTTTATGTCTGTGAATAAGAAAAGCAAATTCATAGCCACCACCAGAAAGGAGCCTGGCTGGGGTATGAGGAGCCTGGCTGGGGTATGAGGAGCATGGCTGGGGTATGAGGAGCATGGCTGGGGTATGAGGAGCCTGGCTGGGGTATGAGGAGCCTGGCTGGGGTATGAGGAGCCTGGCTGGGGTATGAGGAGCCTGGCTGGGGTATGAGGAGCCTGGCTGGGGTATGAGGAGCCTGGCTGGGGTATGAGGAACCTGGCTGGGGTACGAGGAGCCTGGCTGGGGTATGAGGAGCCTGGCTGGGGTATGAGGAGCCTGGCTGGGGTATGAGGAGCCTGGCTGGGGTATGAGGAGCCTGGCTGGGGTATGAGGAGTCTGGCTGGGGTATGAGGAGCCTGGCTGGGGTATGAGGAGCCTGGCTGGGGTATGAGGAGCCTGGCTGGGGTATGAGGAGCCTGGCTGGGGTACCTGGCTGAGGAACCTGGCTGGGGTACGAGGAGCCTGGCTGGGGTATGAGGAGCCTGGCTGGGGTATGAGGAGCCTGGCTTGGGTATGAGGAGCCTGGCTGGGGTATGAGGAGCCTGGCTGGGGTATGAGGAGCCTGGCTGGGGTATGAGGAGCCTGGCTGGGGTATGAGGAGCCTGGCTGGGGTATGAGGAGCCTGGCTGGGGTATGAGGAACCTGGCTGGGGTACGAGGAGCCTGGCTGGGGTATGAGGAGCCTGGCTGGGGTATGAGGAGCCTGGCTTGGGTATGAGGAGCCTGGCTGGGGTATGAGGAGCCTGGCTGGGGTATGAGGAGCCTGGCTGGGGGATGAGGAGCCTGGCTGGGGTATGAGGAGCCTGGCTGGGGTATGAGGAGCATGGCTGGGGTATGAGGAGCATGGCTGGGGTATGAGGAGCCTGGCTGGGTATGAGGAGTGGCTGGCCTGGCTGGGGTATGAGGAGCCTGGCTGGGGTATGAGGAGCCTGGCTGGGGTATGAGGAGCCTGGCTGGGGTATGAGGAGCCTGGCTGGGGTATGAGGAACCTGGCTGGGGTACGAGGAGCCTGGCTGGGGTATGAGGAGCCTGGCTGGGGTATGAGGAGCCTGGCTTGGGTATGAGGAGCCTGGCTGGGGTATGAGGAGCCTGGCTGGTGTATGAGGAGCCTGGCTGGGGTATGAGGAGCCTGGCTGGGGTATGAGGAGCCTGGCTGGGGTATGAGGAGCCTGGCTGGGGTATGAGGAGCCTGGCTGGGGTATGAGGAGCCTGGCTGGGGTATGAGGAACCTGGCTGGGGTACGAGGAGCCTGGCTGGGGTATGAGGAGCCTGGCTGGGGTATGAGGAGCCTGGCTTGGGGTATGAGGAGCCTGGCTGGGGTATGAGGAGCCTGGCTGGGGTATGAGGAGCCTGGCTGGGGGATGAGGAGCCTGGCTGGGGTATGAGGAGCCTGGCTGGGGTATGAGGAGCATGGCTGGGGTATGAGGAGCATGGCTGGGGTATGAGGAGCCTGGCTGGGGTATGAGGAGCCTGGCTGGGGTATGAGGAGCCTGGCTGGGGTATGAGGAGCCTGGCTGGGGTATGAGGAGCCTGGCTGGGGTATGAGGAGCCTGGCTGGGGTATGAGGAACCTGGCTGGGGTACGAGGAGCCTGGCTGGGGTATGAGGAGCCTGGCTGGGGTATGAGGAGCCTGGCTTGGGTATGAGGAGCCTGGCTGGGGTATGAGGAGCCTGGCTGGGTATGAGGAGCCTGGCTGGGGGATGAGGAGCCTGGCTGGGGTATGAGGAGCCTGGCTGGGGTATGAGGAGCATGGCTGGGGTATGAGGAGCCTGGCTGGGGTATGAGGAGCCTGGCTGGGGTATGAGGAGCCTGGCTGGGGGATGAGGAGCCTGGCTGGGGTATGAGGAGCCTGGCTGGGGTATGAGGAGCATGGCTGGGGTATGAGGAGCATGGCTGGGGTATGAGGAGCCTGGCTGGGGTATGAGGAGCCTGGCTGGGGTATGAGGAGCCTGGCTGGGGTATGAGGAGCCTGGCTGGGGTATGAGGAGCCTGGCTGGGGTATGAGGAGCCTGGCTGGGGTATGAGGAACCTGGCTGGGGTACGAGGAGCCTGGCTGGGGTATGAGGAGCCTGGCTGGGGTATGAGGAGCCTGGCTTGGGTATGAGGAGCCTGGCTGGGGTATGAGGAGCCTGGCTGGGGTATGAGGAGCCTGGCTGGGGTATGAGGAGCCTGGCTGGGGTATGAGGAGCCTGGCTGGGGTATGAGGAGCCTGGCTGGGGTATGAGGAGCCTGGCTGGGGTATGAGGAGCCTGGCTGGGGTATGAGGAACCTGGCTGGGGTACGAGGAGCCTGGCTGGGGTATGAGGAGCCTGGCTGGGGTATGAGGAGCCTGGCTTGGGTATGAGGAGCCTGGCTGGGGTATGAGGAGCCTGGCTGGGGTATGAGGAGCCTGGCTGGGGGATGAGGAGCCTGGCTGGGGTATGAGGAGCCTGGCTGGGGTATGAGGAGCCTGGCTGGGGTATGAGGAGCATGGCTGGGGTATGAGGAGCCTGGCTGGGGTATGAGGAGCCTGGCTGGGGTATGAGGAGCCTGGCTGGGGTATGAGGAGCCTGGCTGGGGTATGAGGAGCCTGGCTGGGGTATGAGGAACCTGGCTGGGGTACGAGGAGCCTGGCTGGGGTATGAGGAGCCTGGCTGGGGTATGAGGAGCCTGGCTTGGGTATGAGGAGCCTGGCTGGGGTATGAGGAGCCTGGCTGGGGTATGAGGAGCCTGGCTGGGGGATGAGGAGCCTGGCTGGGGTATGAGGAGCCTGGCTGGGGTAAGAGGAGCCTGGCTGGGGTATGAGGAGCCTGGCTGGGGTATGAGGAGCATGCTCAAAAGCATCCTCTAGCTCTGTCTGTCTGTCTGTCTGTCTGTCTGTCTGTCTGTCTGTCTGTCTGTCTGTCTGTCTGTCTGTCTGTCTGTCTGTCTGTCTGTCTGTCTGTCTGTCTGTCTGTCTGTCTGTCTGTCTGTCTGTCTGTCTGTCTGTCTGTCTGTCTGTCTGTCTGTCTGTCTGTCTGTCTGTCTGTCTGTCTGTCTGTCTGTCTGTCTGTCTGTCTGTCTGTCTGTCTGTCTGTCTGTCTGTCTGTCTGTCTGGTTCTATAGGGCTCTGGAATAAAGTAGTGCACTATATAGGGAATAGGGTTCTATAGGGCTCTGGAATAATGTAGTGCACTATATAGGGAATAGGGTGTCATTTGGGATATAGTAGTATGTATGTTTTGTGTGAAGAGGCACTGTTGTTTGTCCTGTCTGAGAGGTTCCCTGGTTGAGAACAACGACAGTAGTTAAATGTCTAGGAGGGCTGCAGTGAGAAGCAGCATGTGTTTCTAGAATACAGACGACTCATTGGTGGACGGATGAGTCCACATACACAAAGAGAGGAAGTAGTAGGGATGGGAGAGACTGGGAGGAAGGGAGAGAGAGAAATAGAGAGGGGGTAGGGGAGAGAGAGAGAGAAAGAGAAAGAGAACAATAGAAAGGGGGAGGAGAAAGAGAGAGAGAAACGGGGTAGGAGAGGGAGAGAGAGAGAGAGAGAGAAATAGAAAGGGGGAGGAGAAAGAGAGAGAGAAACGGGGTAGGAGAGGGAGAGAGAGAGAGAGAGAGAAATAGAAAGGGGGAGGAGAGAGAGAGAGAGAAATAGAAAGGGGGAGGAGAGAGAGAGAGAAATAGAAAGGGGGGAGAGAGAGAGAGAGAATAGAGAGAGAGAGAGAGAGAGAGAGAGAGAGAGAGAGAGAGAGAGAGAGAGAGAGAGAGAGAGAGAGAGAGAGAGAGAGAGAAATAGAAAGGGGGAGGAGCGAGAGAGAGAGACAGATGCTCTTGACAGTCCAGAGGAGTCACACAGAGGAGATGGAAGCAACTAGCTACACCACTTTGTTGTGCTGTGCATCACTAATCTCCCCCTTCCCAGCCCTGTACGCTACTGCCCTCCCTCCCTCCCTCCCTCCCTCTCTCCTACTGGCACACATCCCCAGTCTTCCCAGAATCCTGTTCCTGTAGGACCCTCCCTCCCTCTCTCTTTCCCCCTTTCCTATCCTTCATTCCACCCCCATCACCTCCCATCAACCCTACCGCCTCCAATCAGCCCCATTACCCCCTCCACCCCCATCAGCCCCATCACCCCCCACCAGCCTCCATCAGCCCCATCACCTGCCACCAGCCTCCATCAGACCCATCACCTCCCACCAGCCTCCATCAGCCCCCTTCAGCCCCATCACCTGTAGCGCTATCCATGGAGCAGAAGGAGAGAAAGAGAGAGAAACAGCATAGAGAGAGAGAGAGAGAGAGAGAGAGAGAGAGAGAGAGAGAGAGAGAGAGAGAGAGAGAGAGAGAGAGAGAGAGAGGAGAGAGAGAGAGAGAGAGAGAGAGAGAGAGAGAGAGAGAGAGAGAGAGAGAGAGAGAGAGAGAGAGAGAGAGAGAGAATAGAAGGACAAAGAGAGACAGAGAGAGAGAGAGAGAGAGAGGGAGAGAGAGAGAGAGAGAGAGAGAGAGAGAGAGGAGACAGACAGAGAGAGAGAGAGAGAGAGAGAGAGAGAGAGAGAGAGAGAGAGAGAGAGAGAGAGAGAGAGAGAGAGAGAGAGAGAGAGAGAGAGAGAATAGAAGGACAAAGAGAGACAGAGAGAGAGAGAGAGAGAGAGAGAGAGAGAGAGAGAGAGAGAGAGAGAGAGAGAGAGAGAGAGAGAGAGAGAGAGAGAGAGAGAGAGAGAGAGAGAGAGAGAGAGAGAGAGAGAGAGAGAGAGAGAGAGAGAGAGAGAGAGAGAGAGACAGAGAGAGAGAGGGAGAGGGAGAGAGAGAGAACGTGATGTTGTTTGTAATCAGCCAGGGATCCTTTACAGGACGTTAGGCCGTGTACCAACCTATCCCCTAGTGGACCACCACCCACAACACTTTGTTCTAAAGTAGTGCACTACATAGGGAACAGGGTGCCATTTGGGGAGCAACCCCTTTACTCAAGGGTAAGGGCAGGCCTTCAGAGGTGAACTCGGTTCCCCAGCCAGCCCATTCATCACCGTGGCGACGGGGACGGGGGGGGCGTAGCTCTCGGCGTGAATGTAAAGTCCTCTTATGGGATGCAGTTCTGATTCTGTCTTTGATTAACATTGGGCCTGCAGCCAACTGTGTCTCCTGTCATTAAACGAAGGACTCTGGGACAAGAGGGATCCTCTGAGCTGAACCCAAACAAACACGCCCCTCTAGGGGCAAATCTGACTATTTGTGAAGCAGATCCTTGTCCATTACCTGACTGGAGCCTGGTGGAGCCTGGTGGAGCCTGGTGGAGCCTGGTGGAGCCTGGTGGAGCCTGGTGGTGGTCCTGTACTCTGTCACACTTCTCCACTGTCCAGCAGCAGCAGCCACCCCCTCCTTTCTCCTCCTCCCTTTCTTTTCTAAGCTAAGCAGGCATCAACCTCTTAGGTAATATCCATCCATCAATAGCCTGCCTCGCTCTCTCTCTCTATGTCTCTGTCTCTCTCTCTATGTCTCTGTCTCTCTCTCTATGTCTCTGTCTCTCTCTCTCTGTCTCTCTTTGTTTCTCTCTGTCTCTCTCTCTGTCTGTCTCTCCCTCTCTCTCTCTCTCTCTCTCTGTCTCTCTCCCTCTCTCTCTCTACCTCTCTCTCTCGCTCTCTCTCTCTCTCTCTCTCTCTCTCTCTCTCTCTCTCTCTCTCTCTCTCTCTCTGTCTCTCCCCCTCTCTCTCGCTCTCTCTCTCTGTCTCACTCTCTCTCTGTCTGTCTTTGTTTCTCTCTGTCTCTCTGTTTCTCTCTCTCTGTCTGTCTTTGTTTCTCGCTCTCTCTTTCTCTCTATGTCTCTGTCTCTCTCTCTCTATGTCTCTGTCTCTCTCTCTCTCTATGTCTCTGTCTCTCTCTGTCTCTCTCTCTCTCTTTCTCTCTCTCTCTCTCTCTCTAATTCAAACTGCTTTATTGGCATGGAAAACATTGTGTCAATATTGCCAAAGCAACAATGTATACAATATACACTGTAAGGAAATTATAAACAATAACAAATAATAATACAAAATGATATTAAATAATACAAAGATAATAACAATAAAATAGTAGAAATGTAATAAATATAAAAAACTGCTGTCATTACCATTACCACCCATACCACTACTACTACCACCACCATTAAACTGCTGTCATTACCATTACCACCCATACCACTACTACTACCACCACCATTAAACTGCTGTCATTACCATTACCACCCATACCACTACTACCACCACCATTAAACTGTTGTCATTACCATTACCACCCATACCACTACTACCACCACCATTAAACTGTTGTCATTACCATTACCACCCATACCACTACTACCACCACCATTAAACTGTTGTCATTACCATTACCACCCATACCACTACTACCACCACCATTAAACTGTTGTCATTACCATTACCACCCATACCACTACTACTACCACCACCATTAACATGCTGTCATTACCATTACCACCCATACCACTACTACTACCACCACCATTAACCTGCTGTCATTACCATTACCACCCATACCACTACTACTACCACCACCATTAACCTGCTGTCATTACCATTACCACCCATACCACTACTACTACCACCACCATTAACCTGCTGTCATTACCATTACCACCCATACCACTACTACTACCACCACCATTAACCTGCTGTCATTACCATTACCACCCATACCACTACTACCACCACCATTAACCTGCTGTCATTACCATTACCACCCATACCACTACTACTACCACCACCATTAAACTGCTGTCATTACCATTACCACCCATACCACTACTACTACCACCACCACTACTACCACCACCATTAACCTGCTGTCATTACCATTACCACCCATACCACTACTACTACCACCACCACTACTACCACCACCATTAAACTGTTGTCATTACCATTACCACCCATACCACTACTACTACCACCACCACTACTACCACCACCATTAACCTGCTGTCATTACCATTACCACCCATACCACTACTACTACCACCACCACTACTACCACCACCATTAGACTGCTGTCATTACCATTACCACCCATACCACTACTACTACCACCACCATTAACCTGCTGTCATTACCATTACCACCCATACCACTACTACTACCACCACCATTAACCTGCTGTCATTACCATTACCACCCATACCACTACTACTACCACCATTAACCTGCTGTCATTACCATTACCACCCATACCACTACTACTACCACCACCATTAAACTGCTGTCATTACCATTACCACCCATACCACTACTACTACCACCACCATTAAACTGTTGTCATTACCATTACCACCCATACCACTACTACTACCACCACCACTACTACCACCACCATTAACCTGCTGTCATTACCATTACCACCCATACCACTACTACTACCACCACCATTAACCTGTTGTCATTACCAGCACCACCCATACCACTACTACTACCACCACCACCACTACCACCACCATTAACCTGCTGTCATTACCATTACCACCCATACCACTACAACTACCACCACCATTAACCTGCTGTCATTACCATTACCACCCATACCACTACTACTACCACCACCACTACTACTACCATCACCATTAACCTGCTGTCATTACCATTACCACCCATACCACTACTACTACCACCACCATTAACCTGCTGTCATTACCATTACCACCCATACCACTACTACCACCACCATTAAACTGTTGTCATTACCATTACCACCCATACCACTACTACCACCACCATTAAACTGTTGTCATTACCATTACCACCCATACCACTACTACTACCACCACCATTAACCTGCTGTCATTACCATTACCACCCATACCACTACTACCACCACCATTAAACTGTTGTCATTACCATTACCACCCATACCACTACCAGCACCACCCATACCACTACTACTACCACCACCACCACCACTACTACCACCACCATTAACCTGCTGTCATTACCATTACCACCCATACCACTACTACTACCACCCATACCACTACTACTACCACCACCATTAAACTGTTGTCATTACCATTACCACCCATACCACTACTACTACCACCACCATTAACCTGCTGTCATTTCCATTACCACCCATACCACTACTACTACCACCACCATTAAACTGCTGTCATTACCATTACCACCATACCACTACTACTACCACCACCATTAAACTGCTGTCATTACCATTACCACCCATACCACTACTACCACCACCCATACCACTACTACTACCACCACCACTAAACTGCTGTCATTACCATTACCATTACCACCCATACCACTACTACTACCACCACCATTAAACTGCTATCATTACCATTACCACCCATACCACTACTACTACTACCACCACTAAAATGCTATCATTACCATTAACACCCATACCACTACTACTACCACCACCATTAAACTGTTGTCATTACCATTACCATTACCACCCATACCACTACTACTACCACCACCATTAACCTGCTGTCACTACCAGCACCACCCATACCACTACTACTACCACCACCATTAACCTGCTGTCATTACCATTACCACCCATACCACTACTACTACCACCACCACTAAACTGCTATCATTACCATTACCATTACCACCCATACCACTACTACTACCACCACCATTAAACTGTTGTCATTACCATTACCATTACCACCCATACCACTACTACTACCACCACCATTAAACTGCTGTCATTACCATTACCATTACCACTACTACTACCACCACCATTAACCTGCTGTCATTACCATTACCACCCATACCACTACTACTACCACCCATACCACTACTACCACCACCACCATTAAACTGCTGTCATTACCATTACCACCCATACCACTACTACCACCACCATTAAACTGTTGTCATTACCATTACCAACCATACCACTACCAGCACCACCCATACCACTACTACTACCACCACCATTAAACTGCTGTCATTACCATTACCACCCATACCACTACTACTACCACCACCATTAAACTGCTGTCATTACCATTACCACCCATACCACTACTACTACCACCACCATTAAACTGCTGTCATTACCATTACCACCCATACCACTACTACTACCACCACCATTAAACTGCTGTCATTACCATTACCACCCATACCACTACTACTACCACCACCATTAAACTGCTGTCATTACCATTACCACCCATACCACTACTACTACCACCACCATTAAACTGCTGTCATTACCATTACCACCCATACCACTACTACTACCACCACCATTAACCTGCTGTCATTACCATTACCACCCATACCACTACTACTACCACCCATACCACTACTACCACCACCATTAAACTGCTGTCATTACCATTACCACCCATACCACTACTACCACCACCATTAAACTGTTGTCATTACCATTACCAACCATACCACTACCAGCACCACCCATACCACTACTACTACCACCACCATTAACCTGCTGTCATTACCATTACCACCCATACCACTACTACCACCACCATTAAACTGTTGTCATTACCATTACCAACCATACCACTACCAGCACCACCCATACCACTACTACTACCACCACCATTAACCTGCTGTCATTACCATTACCACCCATACCACTACTACCACCACCACCATTAAACTGCTGTCATTACCATTACCACCCATACCACTACTACTACCACCACCATTAAACTGCTGTCATTACCATTACCACCCATACCACTACTACTACCACCACCATTAACCTGCTGTCATTACCATTACCACCCATACCACTACTACTACCACCGCCATTAACCTGCTGTCATTACCATTACCACCCATACCACTACTACTACCACCACCATTAAACTGTTGTCATTACCATTCCCAACCAAACCACTACTACTACCACCACCATTAAACTGCTGTCATTACCATTACCATTACCACTACTACTACCACCACCATTAAACTGTTGTCATTACCATTACCACCCATACCACTACTACTACCACCACCATTAAACTGTTGTCATTACCATTACCACCCATACCACTACTACTACCACCACTATTAAACTGCTGTCATTACCATTACCATTACCACCCATACCACTACTACTACCACCACCATTAAACTGCTGTCATTACCATTACCACCCATACCACTACTACTACCACCACCATTAAACTGCTGTCATTACCATTACCACCCATACCACTACTACTACCACCACCATTAACCTGCTGTCATTACCATTACCACCCATACCACTACTATTTGGAATGATAAACAGCAATAATAATATTAATAACAATAATAGTAATAATAAGTAAGTTACTGTTTACTATGCAGATGTTATTATTCAGTGTCCCTCAGGCTATGGCAATGTTGTAAATATGAGTCATTTGATTGGTTCATGATTTAGTTTATTGGAATTCTTTCTTTTGAAGCAGTGCTGGTGTCAGCTTGGTTTTTAGGTTGGTTAGGTCTTGGTTGGTTAGGTCTTGGTTGGTTAGGTCTTGGTTGGTTAGGTCTTGGTTGGTTAGGTCTTGGTTGGTTAGGTCTTGGTTGGTTAGGTCTTGGTTGGTTAGGTCTTGGTTGGTTAGGTCTTGGTTGGTTAGGTCTTTGTTGGTTAGGTCTTGGTTGGTTAGGTCTTGGTTGGTTAGGTCTTGGTTGGTTAGGTCTTGGTTGGTTAGGTCTTGGTTGGTTAGGTCTTGGTTGGTTAGGTCTTGGTTGGTTAGGTCTTGGTTGGTTAGGTCTTTGTTGGTTAGGTCTTGGTTGGTTAGGTCTTGGTTGTTTAGGTCTTGGTTGGTTAGGTCTTGGTTGGTTAGGTCTTGGTTGGTTAGGTCTTGGTTGTTTAGGTCTTGGTTGGTTAGGTCTTGGTTGTTTAGGTCTTGGTTGGTTAGGTCTTGGTTGGTTAGGTCTTGGTTGGTTAGGTCTTGGTTGTTTAGGTCTTGGTTGGTTAGGTCTTGGTTGGTTAGGTCTTGGTTGGTTAGGTCTTGGTTGGTTAGGTCTTGGTTGTTTAGGTCTTTGTTGGTTAGGTCTTGGTTGGTTAGGTCTTGGTTGGTTAGGTCTTTGTTGGTTAGGTCTTGGTTGGTTAGGTCTTGGTTGGTTAGGTCTTGGTTGTTTAGGTCTTTGTTGGTTAGGTCTTGGTTGGTTAGGTCTTGGTTGGTTAGGTCTTTGTTGGTTAGGTCTTGGTTGGTTAGGTCTTGGTTGGTTAGGTCTTGGTTGGTTAGGTCTTGGTTGTTTAGGTCTTGGTTGGTTAGGTCTTGGTTGGTTAGATCTTGGTTGGTTAGGTCTTGGTTGGTTAGGTCTTGATTGGTTAGGTCTTGGTTGGTTAGGTCTTGGTTGGTTAGGTCTTGGTTGGTTAGGTCTTGGTTGGTTAGGTCTTGGTTGGTTAGGTCTTGGTTGTTTAGGTCTTTGTTGGTTAGGTCTTGGTTGGTTAGGTCTTGGTTGGTTAGGTCTTGGTTGGTTAGGTCTTGGTTGTTTAGGTCTTGGTTGGTTAGGTCTTGGTTGGTTAGGTCTTGGTTGGTTAGGTCTTGGTTGGTTAGGTCTTGGTTGGTTAGGTCTTGGTTGGTTAGGTCTTGGTTGGTTAGGTCTTGGTTGGTTAGGTCTTTGTTGGTTAGGTCTTGGTTGGTTAGGTCTTGGTTGGTTAGGTCTTGGTTGGTTAGGTCTTGGTTGGTTAGGTCTTGATTGGTTAGGTCTTGGTTGGTTAGGTCTTGGTTGGTTAGGTCTTGGTTGGTTAGGTCTTGGTTGGTTAGGTCTTGGTTGGTTAGGTCTTGGTTGGTTAGGTCTTGGTTGGTTAGGTCTTGGTTGGTTAGGTCTTGGTTGGTTAGGTCTTGGTTGGTTAGGTCTTGGTTGGTTAGGTCTTGGTTGGTTAGGTCTTGGTTGGTTAGGTCTTTGTTGGTTAGGTCTTGGTTGGTTAGGTCTTGGTTGGTTAGGTCTTGGTTGGTTAGGTCTTTGTTGGTTAGGTCTTGGTTGGTTAGGTCTTGGTTGGTTAGGTCTTGGTTGGTTAGGTCTTGGTTGGTTAGGTCTTTGTTGGTTAGGTCTTGGTTGGTTAGGTCTTGGTTGGTTAGGTCTTGATTGGTTAGGTCTTTGTTGGTTAGGTCTTGGTTGGTTAGGTCTTGGTTGGTTAGGTCTTGATTGGTTAGGTCTTTGTTGGTTAGGTCTTGGTTGGTTAGGTCTTGGTTGGTTAGGTCTTGGTTGGTTAGGTCTTGGTTGGTTAGGTCTTGATTGGTTAGGTCTTGGTTGGTTAGGTCTTGATTGGTTAGGTCTTTGTTGGTTAGGTCTTGGTTGGTTAGGTCTTGGTTGGTTAGGTCTTGATTGGTTAGGTCTTTGTTGGTTAGGTCTTGGTTGGTTAGGTCTTGGTTGGTTAGGTCTTGGTTGGTTAGGTCTTGGTTGGTTAGGTCTTGGTTGGTTAGGTCTTGGTTGGTTAGGTCTTGATTGGTTAGGTCTTGGTTGGTTAGGTCTTGGTTGGTTAGGTCTTGGTTGGTTAGGTCTTGGTTGGTTAGGTCTTGGTTGGTTAGGTCTTGGTTGGTTAGGTCTTGGTTGGTTAGGTCTTGGTTGGTTAGGTCTTTGTTGGTTAGGTCTTTGTTGGTTAGGTCTTGGTTGGTTAGGTCTTGGTTGGTTAGGTCTTGGTTGGTTAGGTCTTGGTTGGTTAGGTCTTGTTTGGTTAGGTCTTGGTTGGTTAGATCTTGGTTGTTTAGGTCTTGGTTGGTTAGGTCTTGGTTGGTTAGGTCTTGGTTGGTTAGGTCTTGGTTGGTTAGGTCTTGGTTGGTTAGATCTTGGTTGGTTAGGTCTTCTTTGGTTGGTTAGGTCTTGGTTGGTTAGATCTTGGTTGGTTAGGTCTTGGTTGGTTAGGTCTTGGTTGGTTAGGTCTTGGTTGGTTAGGTCTTGGTTGTTTAGGTCTTGGTTGGTTAGGTCTTGGTTGGTTAGGTCTTGGTTGGTTAGGTCTTGGTTGGTTAGGTCTTGGTTGGTTAGGTCTTGGTTGGTTAGGTCTTGGTTGGTTAGGTCTTGGTTGGTTAGGTCTTGGTTGGTTAGGTCTTGGTTGGTTAGGTCTTGGTTGGTTAGGTCTTGGTTGGTTAGGTCTTGATTGGTTAGATCTTGATTGGTTAGGTCTTGGTTGGTTAGGTCTTCTTTGGTTGGTGATGGAAGTACCAAGTCATCAGCATATAGCAGGTATTTCACCGCTGTGTTAAATAATGTGAGTCCTGGGGCTGGAGATTGGTCCAACATGTCTGCTAATTCATTGATATAAATGTTGAAAAGATGAGGACTCAAACTGAAGCCTTGTCTCACACCTCGATGTTGTGAAAATAATTATGTTCTTTGGTTTTTGATTTTTATTGCACACTGGTTTTCTGTGAACATACATTTGATTAAGTCCATACACCTTTACCACCAAGCCCACGTTGGAACATTTTATAGAATAGCCCTTTGTGACCAAACCAAATAGAATGCTTTTTTAAAGTCAAGAAAGCAAGCAAAAATGTTGCCATCTTTTTATTAATGAGTGTGTGTGAGGTGTATAGATGGTGTTTATTAATTAGTGTGTGAGGTGTATAGATGGTGTTTATTAATGAGTGTGTGTGAGGTGTATATATGGTCAGTAGTGAGATGGTGTTTATTAATGAGTGTGTGTGAGGTGTATATATGGTGTTTATTAATGAGTGTGTGAGGTGTATAGATGGTGTTTATTAATGAGTGTGTGAGGTGTATAGATGGTGTTTATTAATTAGTGTGTGTGAGGTGTATAGATGGTGTTTATTAATGAGTGTGTGTGTGGTGTATAGATGGTGTTTATTAATTAGTGTGTGAGGTGTATAGATGGTGTTTATTAATGAGTGTGTGAGGTGTATAGATGGTGTTTATTAATGAGTGTGTGTGAGGTGTATAGATGGTGTTTATTAATTAGTGTGTGAGGTGTATAGATGGTGTTTATTCATTAGTGTGTGTGAGGTGTATAGATGGTGTTTATTAATTAGTGTGTGAGGTGTATAGATGGTGTTTATTCATTAGTGTGTGTGTGGTGTATAGATGGTGTTTATTAATGAGTGTGTGTGAGGTGTATAGATGGTGTTTATTAATGAGTGTGTGTGAGGTGTATAGATGGTGTTTATTAATGAGTGTGTGTGAGGTGTATAGATGGTGTTTATTAATTAGTGTGTGAGGTGTATAGATGGTGTTTATTCATTAGTGTGTGTGTGGTGTATAGATGGTGTTTATTAATGAGTGTGTGTGAGGTGTATAGATGGTGTTTATTAATGAGTGTGTGTGAGGTGTATAGATGGTGTTTATTAATGAGTGTGTGTGAGGTGTATAGATGGTGTTTATTAATGAGTGTGTGTGAGGTGTATAGATGGTGTTTATTAATTAGTGTGTGTGAGGTGTATAGATGGTGTTTATTAATGAGTGTGTGTGAGGTGGTGTAGAATGTATGCACACATGACTGTAAGTCGCTTTGGATAAAAGCGTCTGCTAAATGGCATATATTATTCTTATTATTATATAGGTGTATAGATGGTCAGTAGTGAGATGGTGTTTATTAATGAGTGTGTGTGAGGTGTATAGGTGGTGTTTATTAATTAGTGTGTGTGAGGTGTATAGATGGTGTTTATTAATGAGTGTGTGTGAGGTGTATATATGGTCAGTAGTGAGATGGTGTTTATTAATTAGTGTGTGAGGTGTATAGATGGTGTTTATTAATTAGTGTGTGAGGTGTATAGATGGTGTTTATTAATTAGTGTGTGAGGTGTATAGATGGTCAGTAGTGAGATGGTGTTTATTAATGAGTGTGTGAGGTGTATAGATGGTGTTTATTAATTAGTGTGTGAGGTGTATAGATGGTGTTTATTAATTAGTGTGTGTGTGGTGTATAGATGGTGTTTATTAATTAGTGTGTGTGAGGTGTATAGGTGGTGTTTATTAATGAGTGTGTGTGTGGTGTATAGATGGTCAGTAGTGAGATGGTGTTTATTAATGAGTGTGTGTGAGGTGTATAGATGGTCAGTAGTGAGATGGTGTTTATTAATGAGTGTGTGTGAGGTGTATAGATGGTGTTTATTAATTAGTGTGTGTGAGGTGTATAGATGGTGTTTATTAATTAGTGTGTGAGGTGTATAGATGGTGTTTATTAATGAGTGTGTGTGTGGTGTATAGATGGTGTTTATTAATTAGTGTGTGTGAGGTGTATAGATGGTCAGTAGTGAGATGGTGTTTATTAATTAGTGTGTGTGAGGTGTATAGATGGTGTTTATTAATTAGTGTGTGTGAGGTGTATAGATGGTCAGTAGTGAGATGGTGTTTATTAATTAGTGTGTGTGAGGTGTATAGATGGTGTTTATTAATTAGTGTGTGAGGTGTATAGATGGTCAGTAGTGAGATGGTGTTTATTAATTAGTGTGTGTGAGGTTTATATATGGTCAGTAGTGAGATGGTGTTTATTAATTAGTGTGTGTGAGGTGTATAGATGGTCAGTAGTGAGATGGTGTTTATTAATTAGTGTGTGTGAGGTGTATAGATGGTCAGTAGTGAGATGGTGTTTATTAATTAGTGTGTGAGGTGTATAGATGGTGTTTATTAATTAGTGTGTGTGAGGTGTATAGATGGTGTTTATTAATTAGTGTGTGTGAGGTGTATAGATGGTGTTTATTAATTAGTGTGTGAGGTGTATAGATGGTCAGTAGTGAGATGGTGTTTATTAATTCGTGTGTGAGGTGTATAGATGGTGTTTATTAATTAGTGTGTGTGAGGTGTATAGATGGTGTTTATTAATTAGTGGGGGGGCTCAAACCAAATGCCCCAGACACAGGGAAACGAAAACAGTCTAGCACTAAATACACAAACATGTACATCTAATGCAAACACCAGGGTTACAATAATCAATCCCACACAAAGAACCAGGCTGACTAATAAAGCCTCACTAATTATACCCAACTCAAAACAGGTGTACTCAATAAACACATAAGGAGGGGCAGAAAGAATCTGTGGCAGCTAGTAGGCCGGCGACGACGACCGCCGAGCGCCACCCGAACGGGAAGGGGAGCCACCTTCTGTGGCAGCTAGTAGGCCGGCGACAACGACCGCCGAGCGCCACCCGAACGGGAAGGGGAGCCACCTTCTGTGGCAGCTAGTAGGCCGGGCGACGACGACCGCCGAGCGCCACCCGAACGGGAAGGGGAGCCACCTTCTGTGGCAGCTAGTAGGCCGGCGACGACGACCGCCGAGCGCCACCCGAACGGGAAGGGGAGCCACTTTCGGTCGGACTCGTGACAGTATCGTAGCTCTGGGTTGTTTTGCTGCTTATGTTTTTTGTTTGACATTTCTCTTAGGTGTTTTACATTATCAAACCATTTGTCAGAAACATTTCGGTTTTTGGTTTCTGATGTTGCATTTCTTTGGTTTTTCTCAAATGTGCTTCCGATGCTGCTTTTTGGAATATGCAGTTGATGTTTTGAGAAGCTGAATTGACACCATCTTTATTGTTTTGGTATTGTGAGTTATTGAAAAACTGTATAGAGTTCATCATTTCATTTGAGTTCAATGTTTCAATGAATGTCTCTGCACGGTTTGGAGCCCATCTGTACGATTGGTTTACATTGTAGAGTTAATTTTTTAAAATTAATATTCCCGGTTAATTTCTTCAGAAACACGTTGATCTGAATGTGATCTGACAAAGGTGTCAGTGGTTTGAGCTGTAGAGCTGTGTTGTGATGGGCCAGGTCTAGTAGAGGTGTGTTGTGATGGGCCAGGTCTAGTAGAGCTGTGTTGTGATGGGCCAGGTCTAGTAGAGGTGTGTTGTGATGGGCCAGGTCTAGTAGAGCTGTGTTGTGATGGGCCAGTTCTAGTAGAGCTGTGTTGTGATGGGCCAGGTCTAGTAGAGCTGTGTTGTGATGGGCCAGGTCTAGTAGAGCTGTGTTGTGATGGGCCGGGTCTAGTAGAGCTGTGTTGTGATGGGGTCTAGTAGAGCTGTGTTGTGATGGGGTCTAGTAGAGCTGTGTTGTGATGGCGTCTAGTAGAGCTGTGTTGTGATGGGGTCTAGTAGAGCTGTGTTGTGATGGGGTCTAGTAGAGCTGTGTTGTGATGGGGTCTAGTAGTGCTGTGTTGTGATGGCGTCTAGTAGAGCTGTGTTGTGATGGGGTCTAGTAGAGCTGTGTTGTGATGGGCCAGGTCTAGTAGAGCTGTGTTGTGATGGGCTGGGTCTAGTAGAGCTGTGTTGTGATGGGGTCTAGTAGAGCTGTGTTGTGATGGGGTCTAGTAGATTTGTGTTGTGATGGGGTAGAGTAGAGCTGTGTTGTGATGGGGTCTAGTAGAGCTGTGTTGTGATGGGGTCTAGTAGAGCTGTGTTGTGATGGGGTTTAGTAGTGCTGTGTTGTGATGGGGTCTCGTAGAGCTGTGTTGTGATGGGGTCTAGTAGAGCTGTGTTTTAATGGGGTCTAGTAGAGCTGTGTTGTGATGGAGTCTAGTAGAGCTGTGTTGTGATGGGGTCTAGTAGAGCTGTGTTGTAATGGGGTCTAGTAGAGCTGTGTTGTGATGGGGTCTAGTAGAGCTGTGTTGTGATGGGGTCTAATAGAGCTGTGTTGTGATGGGCCAGGTCTAGTAGAGCTGTATTGTGATGGGGTCTAGTAGAGCTGTGTTGTGATGGGCCAGGTCTAGTAGAGCTGTGTTGTGATGGGGTCTAGTAGAGCCGTGTTGTAATGGGGTCTAGTAGAGCTGTGTTGTGATGGGGTCTAGTAGAGCTGTGTTGTGATGGGCCAGGTCTAGTAGAGCTGTATTGTGATGGGGTCTAGTAGAGCTGTGTTGTGATGGGGTCTAGTAGAGCTGTGTTGTGATGGGCCAGGTCTAGTAGAGCTGTGTTGTGATGGGGTCTAGTAGAGCTGTGTTGTGATGGGGTCTAGTAGAGCTGTGTTGTGATGGCGTCTAGTAGAGCTGTGTTGTGATGGGGTCTAGTAGAGCTGTGTTGTGATGGGGTCTAGTAGTGCTGTGTTGTGATGGCGTCTAGTAGAGCTGTGTTGTGATGGCGTCTAGTAGAGCTGTGTTGTGATGGGGTCTAGTAGAGCTGTGTTGTGATGGGGTCTAGTAGAGCTGTGTTGTGATGGGGTCTAGTAGTGCTGTGTTGTGATGGCGTCTAGTAGAGCTGTGTTGTGATGGGGTCTAGTAGAGCTGTGTTGTGATGGGCCAGGTCTAGTAGAGCTGTGTTGTGATGGGCTGGGTCTAGTAGAGCTGTGTTGTGATGGGGTCTAGTAGAGCTGTGTTGTGATGGGGTCTAGTAGATCTGTGTTGTGATGGGGTAGAGTAGAGCTGTGTTGTGATGGGGTCTAGTAGAGCTGTGTTGTGATGGGGTCTAGTAGATTTGTGTTGTGATGGGGTAGAGTAGAGCTGTGTTGTGATGGGGTCTAGTAGAGCTGTGTTGTGATGGGGTCTAGTAGAGCTGTGTTGTGATGGGGTTTAGTAGTGCTGTGTTGTGATGGGGTCTCGTAGAGCTGTGTTGTGATGGGGTCTAGTAGAGCTGTGTTTTAATGGGGTCTAGTAGAGCTGTGTTGTGATGGAGTCTAGTAGAGCTGTGTTGTGATGGGGTCTAGTAGAGCTGTGTTGTAATGGGGTCTAGTAGAGCTGTGTTGTGATGGGGTCTAGTAGAGCTGTGTTGTGATGGGGTCTAATAGAGCTGTGTTGTGATGGGCCAGGTCTAGTAGAGCTGTATTGTGATGGGGTCTAGTAGAGCTGTGTTGTGATGGGCCAGGTCTAGTAGAGCTGTGTTGTGATGGGGTCTAGTAGAGCCGTGTTGTAATGGGGTCTAGTAGAGCTGTGTTGTGATGGGGTCTAGTAGAGCTGTGTTGTGATGGGCCAGGTCTAGTAGAGCTGTATTGTGATGGGGTCTAGTAGAGCTGTGTTGTGATGGGGTCTAGTAGAGCTGTGTTGTGATGGGCCAGGTCTAGTAGAGCTGTGTTGTGATGGGGTCTAGTAGAGCTGTGTTGTGATGGGGTCTAGTAGAGCTGTGTTGTGATGGCGTCTAGTAGAGCTGTGTTGTGATGGGGTCTAGTAGAGCTGTGTTGTGATGGGGTCTAGTAGTGCTGTGTTGTGATGGCGTCTAGTAGAGCTGTGTTGTGATGGCGTCTAGTAGAGCTGTGTTGTGATGGGGTCTAGTAGAGCTGTGTTGTGATGGGGTCTAGTAGAGCTGTGTTGTGATGGGGTCTAGTAGTGCTGTGTTGTGATGGCGTCTAGTAGAGCTGTGTTGTGATGGGGTCTAGTAGAGCTGTGTTGTGATGGGCCAGGTCTAGTAGAGCTGTGTTGTGATGGGCTGGGTCTAGTAGAGCTGTGTTGTGATGGGGTCTAGTAGAGCTGTGTTGTGATGGGGTCTAGTAGATCTGTGTTGTGATGGGGTAGAGTAGAGCTGTGTTGTGATGGGGTCTAGTAGAGCTGTGTTGTGATGGGGTCTAGTAGAGCTGTGTTGTGATGGGGTTTAGTAGAGCTGTGTTGTGATGGGGTCTCGTAGAGCTGTGTTGTGATGGGGTCTAGTAGAGCTGTGTTTTAATGGGGTCTAGTAGAGCTGTGTTTTAATGGGGTCTAGTAGAGCTGTGTTGTGATGGGGTCTAGTAGAGCTGTGTTGTAATGGGGTCTAGTAGAGCTGTGTTGTGATGGGGTCTAGTAGAGCTGTGTTGTGATGGGGTCTAATAGAGCTGTGTTGTGATGGGCCAGGTCTAGTAGAGCTGTATTGTGATGGGGTCTAGTAGAGCTGTGTTGTGATGGGCCAGGTCTAGTAGAGCTGTGTTGTGATGGGGTCTAGTAGAGCCGTGTTGTAATGGGGTCTAGTAGAGCTGTGTTGTGATGGGGTCTAGTAGAGCTGTGTTGTGATGGGCCAGGTCTAGTAGAGCTGTATTGTGATGGGGTCTAGTAGAGCTGTGTTGTGATGGGGTCTAGTAGAGCTGTGTTGTGATGGGCCAGGTCTAGTAGAGCTGTATTGTGATGGGGTCTAGTAGAGCTGTGTTGTGATGGGGTCTAGTAGAGCTGTGTTGTGATGGGGTCTAGTAGAGCTGTGTTATGATGGGTCGGGTCTAGTAGAGCTGTGTTGTGATGGGGTCTAGTAGAGCTGTGTTGTGATGGGGTCTAGTAGAGCTGTGTTGTGATGGGGTCTAGTAGAGCTGTGTTGTGATGGGGTCTAGTAGAGCTGTGTTGTGATGGGGTCTAGTAGAGCTGTGTTGTGATGGGGTCTAGTAGAGCTGTGTTGTGATGGGGTCTAGTAGAGCTGTGTTGTGATGGGGTCTAGTAGAGCTGTGTTGTGATGGGGTCTAGTAGAGCTGTGTTGTGATGGTGTCTAGTAGAGCTGTGTTGTGATGGAGTCTAGTAGAGCTGTGATGTGATGGGCCAGGACTAGTAGAGCTGTGTTGTGATGGGGTCTAGTAGAGCTGTGTTGTGATGGGGTCTAGTAGAGCTGTGATGTGATGGGCCAGGACTAGTAGAGCTGTGTTGTGATGGGGTCTAGTAGAGCTGTGTTGTGATGGGGTCTAGTAGAGCTGTGTCCCTCTGTGAGCTGCCATACTTTTCAAAAGGACATAAGTTAGTTCACTAAAGAGGGAATAGGGTGTGATTTGGGAGGCAGACACGGGGACACAGGGGTACTTAGCCTGTCTAGCTCGTAGCTAATCAGATGAATCAGCATCTGGTATGTGGCAGTATTATGACGGACGGCCTGTGGTTAATGAACGCGAGCAGCTATGGCAGGTATGCGTGTGTGCGTGTGTGTGTGTGTGTGTGTGTGTGTGTGTGTGTGTGTGTGTGTGTGTGTGTGTGTGTGTGTGTGTGTGTGTGTGTGTGTGTGTGTGTGTGTGTGTGTGTGTGTGTGTGTGTGTGTGTGTGTGTGTGTGTGACCGAGGGTCTACGTAGAGACTAGGGTGTTGTTTGGGACAACAGCTCATCAACAGGGCACTATGTTGTGACAGACAGCACCCGTAGTGTCTACGTAGAGACTAGGGTGTTGTTTGGGACAACAGCTCATCAACGGGGCACTATGTTGTGACAGACAGCGCCCGTAGTGTCTACGTAGAGACTAGGGTGTTGTTTGGGACAACAGCTTATCTTTGCCGAACGTGTCAGAGGGAATATTCCGTTCTTTCTCTCGTCACCCCCAACGCCCTAAAAATAGTTTTCACACCAGAAGTAAGACATTCCCTTTGGAGAGACTGGATCCACACAACATGTCTTGTCAAGATGTCTCAAGGTAATATCACACAGGCTGCACTGTCTATTCCAGGAATGGGCCCATCTATTCTGTCTAAATGTGTCCTAGGGCTCGTCACTGTCTATTCCAGGAATGGGCCCACCTATTCTGTCTAAATGTGTCCTAGGGCTCGTCACTGTCTATTCCAGGAATGGGCCCATCTATTCTGTCTAAATGTGTCCTAGGGCTCGTCACTGTCTATTCCAGGAATGGGCCCATCTATACTGTCTAAATGTGTCCTAGGGCTCGTCACTGTCTATTCCAGGAATGGGCCCATCTATTCTGTCTAAATGTGTCCTAGGGCTCGTCACTGTCTATTCCAGGAATGGGCCCATCTATTCTGTTTAAATGTGTCCTAGGGCTCGTCACTGTCTATTCCAGGAATGGGCCCATCTATACTGTCTAAATGTGTCCTAGGGCTCGTCACTGTCTATTCCAGGAATGGGCCCATCTATTCTGTCTAAATGTGTCCTAGGGCTCGTCACTGTCTATTCCAGGAATGGGCCCATCTATACTGTCTAAATGTGTCCTAGGGCTCGTCACTGTCTATTCCAGGAATGGGCCCATCTATTCTGTCTAAATGTGTCCTAGGGCTCGTCACTGTCTATTCCAGGAATGGGCCCATCTATTCTGTTTAAATGTGCTCTAGGGCTCGTCACTGTCTATTCCAGGAATAGGCCCATCTATTCTGTTTAAATGTGCTCTAGGGCTCGTCACTGTCTATTCCAGGAATAGGCCCATCTATTCTGTTTAAATGTGCTCTAGGGCTCGTCACTGTCTATTCCAGGAATGGGCCCGTCTATTCCGTCCAAATCAAATCTAATGTTATTAGTCACATACGTTGAATACAACAGTGAACCGGTTACTTACGAGCCTCTAAGGCCTTCCTCTGACACCGCCTGGTATAGAGGTCCTGAATGGCAGGAAGCTTTGCCCCAGTGATGTACTGGGCCGTACGTACCACCCTCTATAGGGTCTTCCTCTGACACCGCCTGGTATAGAGGTCCTTAATGGCAGGAAGCTTTGCCCCAGTGATGTACTGGGCCGTACGCACCACCCTCTATAGGGTCTTCCTCTGACACCGCCTGGTATAGAGGTCCTGAATGGCAGGAAGCTTTGCCCCAGTGATGTACTGGGCCGTACTCACTACCTTCTGCAGTGCCTTGCGGTCTGATGCTCTCAATGGTGCAGCTGTAGAACCTTTTGAGAATCTGAGGACCCATGCCAAATCTTTTCAGTCTCTTGAGGGGGAATAGCTTTTGTCGTGCACTCTTCACAACTGTCTTAGTGTGCTTGGACCATGTTAAGCTTGTTAGTGAGGTGGACACCAAGGAATTTGAAGCTCTCAACCTGCTCCACTAAGCCCCGTCGATGGGAATGGGGGCAACAATTCCCTGTCTTAGGTCAGTTAGGATCACCACTTTATCTTAAGGATGTGAAATGCCAGAATAATAGTGGAGAGAATGATATATTTATTTCAGCTTTTATTTATTTCATCACATTCCCAGTGTGTCAGAAGTTTACATGCACTCAATTAGTATTTGGTAGCATTGCCTTTAAATTGTCTAACTTGGGTCAAACGTTGCGGGTAGCCTTCCCCAAGCTTCCCACAATAAGTTGGGTGAATTTTGTCCCATTCCTCCTGACAGAGCTGGTGTAACTGCACAAGCTGTAGCTCAGTTGGTAGAGCATGGCGCTTGTAACGCCAGGGTAGTGGGTTCGATCCCCGGGACCACCCATACGTAGAATGTATGCACACATGACTGTAAGTCGCTTTGGATAAAAGCGTCTGCTAAATGGCATATATTATTATATTATATTATATATTATAACTGAGTCAGGTTTGTAGGCCTCCTTGCTCACACACACTTTTTCAGTTCTGTTCACAAATTCTTTATGGGATTGAGGACAGGGCTTTGTGATGGCCACTCCAATACCTTGACTTTGTTGTCCTTAAGCAATTCTGCCACAACTTTGGAAGTATGCTTGGGGTCATTGTCCATTTGAAAGACCAATTGAAACCAAGCTTTAACTTCCTGACTGATGTCTTGAGATGTTGCTTCAACATATGCACATAATTTTCCTCCCTCATGATGCCATCTATTTGGTGAAGTACACCAGTCCCTCCTGCAGAAAAGCACCCCCACAATGTGATGCTGCCACCCCCGTGCTTCACGGTTGGGATGGTGTTCTTCGGCTTGCAAGCCTCCCCCTTTTTCCTCCAAACATAACGATGGTCATTATGGCCAAACAGTTGTATTTTTGTTTCATCAGACCAGAGGACATTTTCTCCACAAAGTACGAACTTTGTCCCCGGGTGCAGTTGCAAACCGTAGTCTGGCTTCTTAATGGCTGTTTTGGAGCAGTGGCTTCTTCCTTGCTGAGCGGCTTTTCAGGTTATGTGGATAGTAGACGTCCTAACCGACTTGCCAAAACTATAGTTTGTTAACAAGAAATTTGTGGATGGTTGGATGAGAGAAGAGAAGAGAAAAAGGGGTAAGGAGAGATGGTTGGTTGAGAGAAGAGAAGAGAAAAAGGGGGAAAGGAGAGATGGTTGGATGAGAGAAGAGAAGAGAAAAAGGGGGTAAGGAGAGATGGTTGGATGAGAGAAGAGAAGAGAAAAAGGGGTAAGGAGAGATGGTTGGATGAGAGAAGAGAAGAGAAAAAGGGGGTAAGGAGAGATGGTTGGATTAGAGAAGAGAAGAGAAAAAGGGGGAAAGGAGAGATGGTTGGATGAGAGAAGAGAAGAGAAAAAGGGGGTAAGGAGAGATGGTTGGATGAGAGAAGAGAAGAGAAAAAGGGGGAAAGGAGAGATGGTTGGATTAGAGAAGGGGGGTAAGGAGAGATGGTTGGATTAGAGAAGAGTAGAAGGGGGTAAGGAGAGATGATTGGATGAGAGAAGGGAAGAAGGGGGTAAGGAGAGATGGTTGGATGAGAGAAGAGAAGAAGGGGGTAAGGAGAGATGATTGGATGAGAGAAGGGAAGAAGGGGGTAAGGAGAGATGATTGGATGACAGAAGGGAAGAAGGGGGTAAGGAGAGATGGTTGGATGAGAGAAGAGAAGAGAAAAGGGGGAAAGGAGAGATGGTTGGATTAGAGAAGAGTAGAAGGGGGTAAGGAGAGATGGTTGGATGAGAGAAGGGAACGAAGGAGAGATGATTGGATGAGAGAAGGGAAGAAGGGGGGTAAGGAGAGATGGTTGGATGAGAGAAGAGTAGAAGGGGGTAAGGAGAGATGATTGGATGAGAGAAGGGGACTAAGGAGAGATGATTGGATGAGAGAAGGGGACGAAGGAGAGATGATTGGATGAGAGAAGGGAAGAAGGGGGTAAGGAGAGATGGTTGGATGAGAGAAGGGGACTAAGGAGAGATGATTGGATGAGAGAATGGGACTAAGGAGAGATGATTGGATGAGAGAATGGGACTAAGGAGAGATGATTGGATGAGAGAAGGGAAGAAGGGGGGTAAGGAGAGATGATTGGATGAGAGAAGGGGACTAAGGAGAGATGGTTGGATTAGAGAAGGGAAGAAGGGGTTTAAGGAGAGATGATTGGATGAGAGAAGGGAAGAAGGGGGTAAGGAGAGATGATTGGACGAGAGAAGGGAAGAAGGGGGTAAGGAGAGATGATTGGACGAGAGAAGGGAAGAAGGGGGTAAGGAGAGATGATTGGACGAGAGAAGGGAAGAAGGGGGTAAGGAGAGATGATTGGACGAGAGAAGGGAAGAAGGGGGTAAGGAGAGATGATTGGATGAGAGAAGGGAAGAAGGGGGTAAGGAGAGATGATTGGATGAGAGAAGGGAAGAAAGGGGTAAGGAGAGATGATTGGACGAGAGAAGGGAAGAAGGGGGTAAGGAGAGATGATTGGATGAGAGAAGGGAAGAAGGGGGTAAGGAGAGATGATTGGATGAGAGAAGGGAAGAAGGGGTAAGGAGAGATGATTGGACGAGAGAAGGGAAGAAGGGGGTAAAGAGAGATGATTGGATGAGAGAAGGGAAGAAGGGGGTAAGGAGAGATGATTGGATGAGAGAAGGGAAGAAGGGGGTAAGGAGAGATGATTGGATGAGAGAAGGAAGTTTGTTGCGAGGAAAGAGGCAGGAGAACATGATGAAAGTGTTGTTAGGTAGGGCAGAGAAAAGCCATAGGACGGACAGAGCGGCATAGAATTACCATGAATAATAAATGTGTTGTTCCACCGAAAAAAGTAGTTCCTTTTGCATCCCTTTGATATGTTAAGTAGGAACTCGTACAATAATTTAGCATTTTAAAAGCATGTTATTTTAAACGAAGTGCCCTTTAATTTAGACCACATGGAGATTTCAGTAAATGCAGCATTTTGTCACACTGTCAAACCTGTGTCACCCGTAGGAGGGTTTTATCACACTTACCCCAGATCTCACCATCACTGGAAAGACCGGCTTATTATGTTGCTTCTACAAAGTCATTTTTTAAGATCATTATTTTTTTAACGTGATTAGTGATTAATTTACGTACGTCCCTCCTTTTGCTGTAACTTGAACTGAACTCTCGTTTAATATGGTGAAAGGACGTCTTTATATTTATATATATATATATATATATATATATATATATATATATATATATATATATATATATATATATATATATATATATATATATATATATATATATATATACACATCATAGTGTAAAAGTAGGTGAGCTGGTTCTATTATCAGGTGAACTGGTTCTATTATTAGGTGAACTGGTTCTATTATTAGGTGAACTGGTTCTATTATCAGGTGAGCTGGTTCTATTATCAGGTGAGCTGGTTCTATTATCAGGTGAGCTGGTTTTATTATCAGGTGAGCTGGTTTTATTACCAGGTGAGCTGGTTCTATTATCAGGTGAGCTGGTTCTATTATCAGGTGAGCTGATTCTATTATCAGGTGAGCTGGTTCTATTATCAGGTGAGCTGGTTCTATTATCAGGTGAGCTGGTTCTATTATCAGGTGAGCTGATTCTATTATCAGGTGAGCTGGTTCTATTATCAGGTGAACTGGTTCTATTATCAGGTGAGCTGGTTCTATTATCAGGTGAGCTGATTCTATTATCAGGTGAGCTGGTTCTATTATCAGGTGAGCTGGTTCTATTATCAGGTTATCTGGTTCTATTATCAGGTGAACTGGTTCTATTATCAGGTGAGCTGGTTCTATTATCAGGTGAACTGGTTCTATTATCAGGTGAGCTGGTTCTATTATCAGGTGAACTGGTTCTGTTATCAGGTGAGCTGGTTATATTATCAGGTGAGCTGGTTATATTATCAGGTGAACTGGTTCTATTACCAGGTGAACTGGTTCTAATATCAGGTGAACTGGTTCTATTATCAGGTGAACTGGTTATATTACCAGGTGAACTGGTTCTGTCATCAGGTGAACTGATTCTGTTACCAGGTGAACTGATTCTGTTACCAGGTGAACTGGTTCTATTATCAGGTGAACTGGTTCTATTTACCAGGTGAACTGGTTCTATTTACCAGGTGAACTGGTTCTGTTACCAGGTGAGCTGGTTCTATTATCAGGTGAACTGGTTCTATTACCAGGTGAATTGGTTCTATTTACCAGGTGAACTGGTTCTATTACCAGGTGAACTGATTCTGTTACCAGGTGAACTGGTTCTATTATCAGGTGAACTGCTTATATTACCAGGTGAACTGGTTCTGTTATAAGGTGAACTGGTTCTGTTATTTTGGGTCATGTTCTGGTGTTTTGGGTCATGTTCTGGTGTTTTGGGTCATGTTTTTGTGTTTTGGGTCATGTTCTGATGTTTTGGGTCATGTTCTGGTGTTTTGGGTCATGTTTTGGTGTTTTGGGTCATGTTCTGGTGTTTTGGGTCATGTTTTGGTGTTTTGGGTCATGTTCTGGTGTTTTGGGTCATGTTTTGGTGTTTTGGGTCATGTTCTGATGTTTTGGGTCATGTTTTGGTGTTTTGGGTCATGTTCTGATGTTTTGGGTCATGTTTTGGTGTTTTGGGTCATGTTCTGATGTTTTGGGTCATGTTCTGGTGTTTTGGGTCATGTTTTGGTGTTTCGGGTCATGTTTAGGTGTTTTGGGTCATGTTCTGGTGTTTTGGGTCATGTTCTGGTGTTTTGGGTCATGTTCTGGTGTTTTGGGTCATGTTTTGGTGTTTTGGGTCATGTTCTGATGTTTTGGGTCATGTTCTGGTGTTTTGGGTCATGTTCTGGTGTTTTGGGTCATGTTCTAGTGTTTTGGGTCATGTTCTGGTGTTTTGGGTCATGTTCTGGTGTTTTGGGTCATGTTTTGGTGTTTTGGGTCATGTTCTGGTGTTTTGGGTCATGTTTTGGTGTTTTGTTCTGGAAAACTGAAGGGTGGAGTATTACACATCAACCCTCTTACTCATCGATAGACACTTCCTGTTACTCATCGATAGACACTTCCTGTTACTCATAGACACTTCCTGTTACTCATCGATAGACACTTCCTGTTACTCATCGATAGACACTTCCTGTTACTCATCGATAGACACTTCCTGTTACTCATCGATAGTCACTTCCTGTTACTCATCGATAGACACTTCCTGTTACTCATCGATAGACACTTTCTGTTACTCATCGATAGACACTTCCTGTTACTCATCGATAATCACTTCCTGTTACTCATCGATAGACACTTCCTGTTACTCATCGATAGTCACTACCTGTTACTCATCGATAGACACTTCCTGTTACTCATCGATAGACACTTCCTGTTACTCATCGATAGACACTTCCTGTTACTCATAGTTACACTTCCTGTTACTCATAGATAGATCATTTCCTGTTCCATTCACATAGATAGACACTTCCTGTTCCACATAGATAGACACTTCCTGTTCCACGTAGATAGACACTTCCTGTCACTCATAGATAGACACTTCCTGTTCCACATAGATAGACACTTCCTGTTCCACATAGATAGACACTTCCTGTACCACATAGATAGACACTTCCTGTTACTCATCGATAGACACTTCCTGTTCGACATAGATAGACACTTCCGGTTCCACATAGATAGACACTTCCTGTTCCACATAGATAGACACTTCCTGTCACTCATAGATAGACACTTCCTGTTCCCCATAACAAGCTTCCATTCCTCCTGTCACATTAGGAGTTGTGGCTGATTTAAGATGAAAAGGTCAACCCTGTTACGGCCATGGAAACATAGTTTTTTATACAATTTAATGTTTGCTCTTTATGACAGAATGTTAAATTAGCTGAACGACCCAATTAGGAGACTGGTGTGTGCATCCTGCTAGCCATGCTAATTCCCAAATTAATGGAACGACCCAATTAGGAGACTGGTGTGTGCATTCTGCTAGCCCTGCTAATTCCCAAATTAATGGAACGACCCAATTAGGAGACTGGTGTGTGCATTCTGCTAGCCCTGCTAATTCCCAAATTAATGGAACGACCCAATTAGGAGACTGGTGTGTGCATTCTGCTAGCCCTGCTAATTCCCAAATTAATGGAACGACCCAATTAGGAGACTGGTGTGTGCATTCTGCTAGCCCTGCTAATTCCCAA
>NW_025745778.1:167500-185000 GCF_021184085.1 Oncorhynchus gorbuscha | reverse complement strand
GCCCCTCGGTCGTTCCCTCGGTCCCTCAGTCGTGTCCTCAGTCCCTCAGTCGTTCCCTCAGGCCCTCAGTCGTTCCCTCGGTCCCTCAGTCGTTCCCTCGGTCCCTCAGTCGTTCCCTCGGTCCCTCAGTCGTTCCCTCAGGCCTCAGTCGTCGGGCCCTCAGTCGTTCCTCAGTCCCTCAGTCGTTCCTCAGTCCTCAGTCGTGTCCTCAGTCCCTCAGTCGTTCCCTCAGGCCCTCAGTCGTTCCCTCAGTCCCTCAATCGTTCCATCGGTCCCTCAGTCCCTCAGTCGTTCCCTCAGTCCCTCAGTCGTTCCCTCGTTCCCTCGGTCCCTCAGTCGTTCCCTCGGTCCCTCAGTCGTTCCCTCGGTCCCTCAGTCGTTCCCTCGGGCCCTCAGTCGTTCCCTCGGGCCCTCAGTCGTTCCCTCGGTCCCTCAGTCGTTCCCTCAGTCCCTCAGTCGTTCCCTCATACCCTCAGTCGTTCCCTCAGTCCCTCAGTCGTTCCCTCAGTCCCTCAGTCGTTCCCTCAGTCCCTCAGTCGTTCCCTCATACCCTCAGTCGTTCCCTCATACCCTCAGTCGTTCCCTCAGTCCCTCAGTCGTTCCCTCAGTCCCTCAGTCGTTCCCTCAGTCCCTCAGTCGTTCCCTCAGTCCCTCAGTCGTTCCCTCATACCATCAGTCATTCCCTCGGTCCCTCAGTCGTTCCCTCATACCCTCAGTCGTTCCCTCAGTCCCTCAGTCGTTCCCTCAGTCCCTCAGTCGTTCCCTCAGTCCCTCAGTCGTTCCCTCAGTCCCTCAGTCGTTCCCTCGGTCCCTCGGTCCCTCAGTCGTTCCCTCGGTCCCTCAGTCGTTCCCTCAGTCCCTCAGTCGTTCCCTCATACCCTCAGTCGTTCCCTCAGTCCCTCAGTTGTTCCCTCAGTCCCTCAGTTGTTCCCTCAGTCCCTCAGTCGTTCCCTCAGTCCCTCAGTCGTTCCCTCGGTCCCTCGGTCCCTCAGTCGTTCCCTCGGTCCCTCAGTCGTTCCCTCAGTCCCTCAGTCGTTCCCTCATACCCTCAGTTGTTCCCTCAGTCCCTCAGTCCCTCAGTTGTTCCCTCAGTCCCTCAGCCTCAGTCCCTCAGAATTCCCTCAGTCCTCAGTCGGATCATACCCTCAGTTGTTCCCTCAGTCCCTCAGTCGTTCCCTCAGTCCCTCAGCCTTGTGAATTGATGGGGGGATAAATAGTAGAGTCATGGTTTTGGGAGACCTGAAGTTACACAGAGAAAATAAATTCAACCTCCTCTTTTTGCTTTGACTAAAGCGGTGTACTGTACCCTAATTCACATGTATACTTTACAATACGTGTTTCACAATGTGTCTAAACGAGTTATCAACCCTTTTATAAAGTTGCCCAATAACAGGAAGTGGAAATAGGCAGGAGCAGTGGCGTAACCAACGACAACACCTATCATCTCGCGTAACGTTAAAACCTTTACTGAGGTCGCTCTTCCCCAGTCACTCTGGTAAGACTAGTAACCGAAAGGTTGCAAGAGCGAATCAAATCAAATCAAATCAAATGTATTTATATACCCCTTCGTACATCAGCTGATGTCACAAAGTGCTGTACAGAAACCCTCAGCCTAAAACCCTTAAAAACAGCAATCAATGCAGGTGTAGAAGCACGGTGGCTAGGAAAAACTCATTAGAAAGGCGAAAACCTAGGAAGAAATCTAGAGAGGAACCAGGCTATGAGGGGTGGCCAGTCCTCTTCTGGCTGTGCCGGGTGGAGATTATAACAGAACATGGCCAAGATGTTCAAATGTTCATAAATGACCAGCATGGTGAAATAATAATAACCACAGTGGTTGTAGAGGGTGCAACAGGTCAGCACCTCAGGAGTAAATGTCAGTTGGCTTTTCATAGCCGATCATTGAGAGTATCTCTACCGCTCCTGCTGTCTCTAGAGAGTTGAAAACAGCAAGTCTGGGACAGGTAGCACGTCCGGTGAACAGGTCAGGATTCTATAGTTGCAGGAAGAACAGTTGAAACTGGAGCAGCAGCACGGCCAGGTGGACTGGGGACAGCAAGGAGTCCTCATGCCAGGTAGTCCTGAGGCATGGTCCTAGGGCTCAGGTCCTCCGAGAGAGAGAAAGAAAGAAAGAGAGAATTAGAGAGAGCATACTTAAATTCGCACAGGACACCGGATAAAACAGGAGAAGTACTCCAGATATAACAAACTGACCCTAGCCCCCCAACACATAATCTACTGCAGTATAAATACTGGAGGCTGAGACAGGAGGGGTCAGGAGACACTGTGGCCCCATCCGATGACACCCCCGGACAGGGCCAAACAGGAGGGATATAACCCCACCCACTTTGCCAAAGCACAGTCCCCACACCACTAGAGGGATATCTTCAACCACTAATTTACCATCCTGAGACAAGGCCGAGTATAGCCCACAAAGATCTCCGCCACGGCACAACCCAAGGGGGGGGAGGGCGCCAACCCAGTCAGAAAGATCACGTAAGTGACTCAACCCACTCAAGTGACGCACCCCTCCCAGGGACGGTATGAAAGAGCCCCAGTAAGCCAGTGACTCAGCCCCTGTAATAGGGTTAGAGGCAGAGAATCCCAGTGGAAAGAGGGGAACCGGCCAGGCAGAGACAGCAAGGGCGGTTCGTTGCTCCAGAGCCTTTCCGTTCACCTTCCCACTCCTGGGCCAGACTACACTCAATCATATGACCCACTGAAGAGATGAGTCTTCAGTAAAGACTTAAAGGTTGAGACCGAGTCTGCGTCTCTCACATGGGCAGGCAGACCATTCCATAAAAATGGAGCTCTATAGGAGAAAGCCCTGCCTCCAGCTGTCCCTGAACTGAATCCCTGAGCTGACAAGGTACAATTCTGTTCTGCCCCTGAACAAGGCAGTTAACCCACTGTTCCTAGGCCCTTATTGAAAATAAGAATGTTCTTAAACTGACTTGCCTAGTTAAATAAAGGTTAAATAAAAACAAATTAAAAATATACACGTGTATAGAACCAGGACTGTTCATTGTATCTGTTACCATACATCTTATAGTTTTGAAAACCCGACCCGAGGCGACACGGTGGCTGGTTTTGGTAATTTTCCGGGGACTCAAGTCACATCTAGTCAACAAATCTCCCAACTCATCACGAGGGAGACATGTCAGAAGGTCACTAATTCAAAAACAAAAAGTTTGCAAAATGAATGAATAACAAACGTTTATTTACAAAAACGGATGGCAGGTGCATGACAGGTCAAAGGGCAGGCAGAGGTCAGTAATCCAGGCCAGGAATCAGTGTCAAGAGGCACAGGACGGCAGGCAGGGACAGGGTCATGACAGGCAGAATGGTCAAAAACCGTGAGAACTAGAAAACAGGAACTAACGCGAAACAGGAGTATGAGAAAAACCCCGCTGGTAGACTTGACTAGACGAACTGGCAACAGACAAACAGAGAACACAGGTGTAAATACCCAGGGGATAATGGGGAAAACGGAGGACACCTGGAGGGGGGGGGGGGTGGAGACAAGAACAAAGATAGGTGAAACAGAACAGGGTTTGACAGGTTTGAAGAAAGATACCGTTTGTATGATGCATTTTACATAATAGGTTGAAAAACACACCATCGTGTGATGCTAAATGAATCACAACGGCTGTATGTCTGTGTTTTGAAAGCTATGTATATATATACATATGTAGAGAACTTTATTGCTGACATTCACATCAATGTGTGATTATATCAACAATGGACTAATGAAACAAATAGCAAAATAACCCTCGTGATCTTAGAAATAACCCTTGTGATCTTAGAAATAACCCTTGTGATCTTAAAAATAACCCTCGTGATCTTAGAAATAACCCTCATGATCTTAGAAATAACCCTCGTGATCTTAGAAATAACCCTTGTGATCTTAGAAATAACCCTCTTGATTTTTAAAATAACCCTTGTGATCTTAGAAATAACCCTTGTGATCTTAGAAATAACCCTTGTGATCTTACAAATAACCCTCGTGATCTTAGAAATAACCCTCGTGATCTTAGAAATGACCCTCTTGATCTTAGAAATATCCCTTGTGATCCCCAGCTCTGCATCAGTTAGTGTGTTAACACGGTTTTACAGACATGTCGTTGTGTTGTCCAGCAGCTCTGCATCAGTTAGTGTGTTAACACGGTTTTACAGACATGCTGTTGTGTTGTCCAGCAGCTCTGCATCAGTTAGTGTGTTAACACGGTTTTACAGACATGCTGTTGTGTTGTCCAGCAGCTCTGCATCAGTTAGTGTGTTAACACGGTTTTACAGACATGCTGTTGTGTTGTCCAGCAGCTCTGCATCAGTTAGTGTGTTAACACGGTTTTACAGACATGCTGTTGTGTTGTCCAGCGGCTCTGCATCAGTTTAATCATCAGTGTAACAGATATCAGGGAAGATGACAGTGTAATAGACAGAAGGGAAGATGACAGTATAATAGATATCAGGGAAGATGACAGTGTAATAGATATCAGGGAAGATGACAGTGTAATAGATATCAGGGAAGATGACAGTGTAATAGATATCAGGGAAGATGACAGTATAACAGATATCAGGGAAGATGACAGTGTAATAGATATCAGGGAAGATGGCAGTGTAATAGATATCATGGAAGATGACAGTGTAATAGATATCAGGGAAGATGACAGTGTTATAGACAGAAGGGAAGATGACAGTGTAATAGACAGAAGGGAAGATGACAGTGTAATAGATATCAGGGAAGATGACAGTATAACAGATATCAGGGAAGATGACAGTGTAATAGACAGAAGGGAAGATGACAGTGTAATAGATATCAGGGAAGATGACAGTATAATAGATATCAGGGAAGATGACAGTGTAATAGACAGAAGGGAAGATGACAGTGTAATAGACAGAAGGGAAGATGACAGTGTAATAGATATCAGGGAAGATGACAGTATAACAGATATCAGGGAAGATGACAGTGTAGTAGATATCAGGGAAGATGACAGTATAATAGATATCAGGGAAGATGACAGTGTAATAGATATCAGGGAAGATGACAGTATAACAGATATCAGGGAAGATGACAGTGTAATAGATATCAGGGAAGATGACAGTGTTATAGACAGAAGGGAAGATGACAGTGTAATAGACAGAAGGGAAGATGACAGTGTAATAGATATCAGGGAAGATGACAGTATAACAGATATCAGGGAAGATGACAGTGTAATAGACAGAAGGGAAGATGACAGTGTAATAGATATCAGGGAAGATGACAGTATAATAGATATCAGGGAAGATGACAGTGTAATAGACAGAAGGGAAGATGACAGTGTAATAGACAGAAGGGAAGATGACAGTGTAATAGATATCAGGGAAGATGACAGTATAACAGATATCAGGGAAGATGACAGTGTAGTAGATATCAGGGAAGATGACAGTATAATAGATATCAGGGAAGATGACAGTGTAATAGATATCAGGGAAGATGACAGTATAACAGATATCAGGGAAGATGACAGTGTAATAGATATCAGGGAAGATGACAGTGTAATAGACATCAGGGAAGATGACAGTGTAATAGATATCAGGGAAGATGACAGTGTAATAGATATCAGGGAAGATGACAGTGTAATAGATATCAGGGAAGATGCCAGTGTAACAGATATCAGGGAAGATGACAGTGTAATAGATATCAGGGAAGATGACAGTGTAATAGATATATCAGGGAAGATGACAGTGTAGTAGATATCAGGGAAGATGACAGTATAATAGATATCAGGGAAGATGACAGTGTAATAGATATCAGGGAAGATGACAGTGTAATAGATATCAGGGAAGATGACAGTGTAATAGACAGAAGGGAAGATGACAGTGTAATAGACAGAAGGGAAGATGACAGTGTAATAGATATCAGGGAAGATGACAGTATAATAGATATCAGGGAAGATGACAGTGTAATAGACATCAGGGAAGATGACAGTGTAATAGATATCAGGGAAGATGCCAGTGTAACAGATATCAGGGAAGATGACAGTGTAATAGATATCAGGGAAGATGACAGTGTAATAGATATCAGGGAAGATGACAGTGTAATAGATATCAGGGAAGATGACAGTGTAATAGATATCAGGGAAGATGACAGTGTAATAGATATCAGGGAAGATGACAGTATAATAGACAGAAGGGAAGATGACAGTGTAATAGATATCAGGGAAGATGACAGTGTAATAGATATCAGGGAAGATGACAGTGTAATAGACAGAAGGGAAGATGACAGTGTAATAGATATCAGGGAAGATGACAGTATAATAGACAGAAGGGAAGATGACAGTATAATAGATATCAGGGAAGATGACAGTGTAATATATATATCAGGGAAGATGACAGTATAATATATATATATCAGGGAAGATGACAGTGTAATAGATATCAGGGAAGATGACAGTGTAATATATATATCAGGGAAGATGACAGTGTAATAGATATCAGGGAAGATGACAGTATAATATATATATCAGGGAAGATGACAGTGTAATATATATATCAGGGAAGATGACAGTGTAATAGATATCAGGGAAGATGACAGTGTAATAGATATCAGGGAAGATGACAGTGTAATGGATATCAGGGAAGATGACAGTATAGTAGATATCAGGGAAGATGACAGTGTAATGGATATCAGGGAAGATGACAGTATAGTAGATATCAGGGAAGATGACAGTGTAATGGATATCAGGGAAGATGACAGTATAGTAGATATCAGGGAAGATGCCAGTGTAATAGACAGAAGGGAAGATGACAGTATAATAGATATCAGGGAAGATGACAGTGTAATAGATATCAGGGAAGATGACAGTATAATAGATATCAGGGAAGATGACAGTGTAGTAGATATCAGGGAAGATGACAGTGTAGTAGATATCAGGGAAGATGACAGTATAATAGATATCAGGGAAGATGACAGTGTAATAGATATCAGGGAAGATGACAGTATAATAGATATCAGGGAAGATGACAGTGTAGTAGATATCAGGGAAGATGACAGTGTAATATATATATCAGGGAAGATGACAGTGTAATAGATATCAGGGAAGATGACAGTGTAATAGATATCAGGGAAGATGACAGTGTAATGGATATCAGGGAAGATGACAGTGTAATAGATATCAGGGAAGATGACAGTGTAATAGATATCAGGGAAGATGACAGTGTAATAGATATCAGGGAAGATGACAGTATAATAGATATCAGGGAAGATGACAGTATAATAGATATCAGGGAAGATGACAGTGTAATAGATATCAGGGAAGATGACAGTATAACAGATATCAGGGAAGATGACAGTGTAATAGATATCAGGGAAGATGACAGTATAATAGATATCAGGGAAGATGACAGTGTAGTAGATATCAGGGAAGATGACAGTGTAATAGATATCAGGGAAGATGACAGTGTAATAGATATCAGGGAAGATGACAGTGTAATAGATATCAGGGAAGATGACAGTATAATAGATATCAGGGAAGATGACAGTATAATAGATATCAGGGAAGATGACAGTGTAATAGATATCAGGGAAGATGACAGTATAATAGATATCAGGGAAGATGACAGTGTAATAGATATCAGGGAAGATGACAGTGTAATAGATATCAGGGAAGATGACAGTGTAATAGATATCAGGGAAGATGCCAGTGTAATAGACAGAAGGGAAGATGACAGTGTAATAGATATCAGGGAAGATGACAGTGTAATAGATATCAGGGAAGATGACAGTGTAATAGACAGAAGGAAGATGACAGTGTAATAGACAGAAGGGAAGATGACAGTGTAATAGATATCAGGGAAGATGACAGTGTAATAGATATCAGGGAAGATGACAGTGTAATAGATATCAGGGAAGATGACAGTGTAATAGATATCAGGGAAGATGACAGTATAATAGATATCAGGGAAGATGACAGTGTAATAGACAGAAGGGAAGATGACAGTGTAATAGACAGAAGGGAAGATGACAGTGTAATAGATATCAGGGAAGATGACAGTGTAATAGATATCAGGGAAGATGACAGTGTAATAGATATCAGGGAAGATGACAGTGTAATAGATATCAGGGAAGATGACAGTATAATAGACAGAAGGGAAGATGACAGTATAATAGATATCAGGGAAGATGACAGTGTAATATATATATCAGGGAAGATGACAGTATAATATATATATATCAGGGAAGATGACAGTGTAATAGATATCAGGGAAGATGACAGTGTAATATATATATCAGGGAAGATGACAGTGTAATAGATATCAGGGAAGATGACAGTATAATATATATATCAGGGAAGATGACAGTGTAATATATATATCAGGGAAGATGACAGTGTAATAGATATCAGGGAAGATGACAGTGTAATAGATATCAGGGAAGATGACAGTGTAATGGATATCAGGGAAGATGACAGTATAGTAGATATCAGGGAAGATGACAGTGTAATGGATATCAGGGAAGATGACAGTATAGTAGATATCAGGGAAGATGACAGTGTAATGGATATCAGGGAAGATGACAGTATAGTAGATATCAGGGAAGATGCCAGTGTAATAGACAGAAGGGAAGATGACAGTATAATAGATATCAGGGAAGATGACAGTGTAATAGATATCAGGGAAGATGACAGTATAATAGATATCAGGGAAGATGACAGTGTAGTAGATATCAGGGAAGATGACAGTGTAGTAGATATCAGGGAAGATGACAGTATAATAGATATCAGGGAAGATGACAGTGTAATAGATATCAGGGAAGATGACAGTATAATAGATATCAGGGAAGATGACAGTGTAGTAGATATCAGGGAAGATGACAGTGTAATATATATATCAGGGAAGATGACAGTGTAATAGATATCAGGGAAGATGACAGTGTAATAGATATCAGGAAGATGACAGTGTAATGGATATCAGGGAAGATGACAGTGTAATAGATATCAGGGAAGATGACAGTGTAATAGATATCAGGGAAGATGACAGTGTAATAGATATCAGGGAAGATGACAGTATAATAGATATCAGGGAAGATGACAGTATAATAGATATCAGGGAAGATGACAGTGTAATAGATATCAGGGAAGATGACAGTATAACAGATATCAGGGAAGATGACAGTGTAATAGATATCAGGGAAGATGACAGTATAATAGATATCAGGGAAGATGACAGTGTAGTAGATATCAGGGAAGATGACAGTGTAATAGATATCAGGGAAGATGACAGTGTAATAGATATCAGGGAAGATGACAGTGTAATAGATATCAGGGAAGATGACAGTATAATAGATATCAGGGAAGATGACAGTATAATAGATATCAGGGAAGATGACAGTGTAATAGATATCAGGGAAGATGACAGTATAATAGATATCAGGGAAGATGACAGTGTAATAGATATCAGGGAAGATGACAGTGTAATAGATATCAGGGAAGATGACAGTGTAATAGATATCAGGGAAGATGCCAGTGTAATAGACAGAAGGGAAGATGACAGTGTAATAGATATCAGGGAAGATGACAGTGTAATAGATATCAGGGAAGATGACAGTGTAATAGACAGAAGGGAAGATGACAGTGTAATAGACAGAAGGGAAGATGACAGTGTAATAGATATCAGGGAAGATGACAGTGTAATAGATATCAGGGAAGATGACAGTGTAATAGATATCAGGGAAGATGACAGTGTAATAGATATCAGGGAAGATGACAGTATAATAGATATCAGGGAAGATGACAGTGTAATAGACAGAAGGGAAGATGACAGTGTAATAGACAGAAGGGAAGATGACAGTGTAATAGATATCAGGGAAGATGACAGTGTAATAGATATCAGGGAAGATGACAGTGTAATAGATATCAGGGAAGATGACAGTGTAATAGATATCAGGGAAGATGACAGTGTAATAGACAGAAGGGAAGATGACAGTATAATAGATATCAGGGAAGATGACAGTGTAATAGACAGAAGGGAAGATGCCAGTGTAATGGAGTAGGTGTGTAGAAACCAATACATCACTGTCAGTCCTGGGTAGAAAATAGTTTCACGCTGCCTTTTCTCTGCTTGGTGAGGTCTTTATTGTAACTCTCCAAACTGTGTTAGGGGATGTATCCCAAACGGCACACTGTAAGCTATATGGGGCCCAGATGGACTCTGGTCAAAAGTAGTGCACTATACAGGGAATAAGGTACGAACTGGGACATACTAAGACAGCTCCAATAACCCCCAGACACGGCTCTTGTCAAAGGAGATACCTTCACTGGAGGGCAGAGAGAGACTCTTCCACAGTCAGTGTGAGAAGGAGCACAGGCAGGTAGTGGTGGTGATGGGGCTCGTGGTGTGTGTGTGTGTGTGTGTGTGTGTGTGTGTGTGTGTGTGTGTGTGTGTGTGTGTGTGTGTGTGTGTGTGTGTGTGTGTGTGTGTGTGTGTGTGTGTGTGTGTGTGTGTGTGTGTGTGTGTGTGTGTGTGTGTGTGTGTGTGTGTGTGTGTGTGTGTGTGTGTGTGCATGATGCCATATCAAAGGACAGAAACGGGGCGAGTGACAGAGAGAGAGATAGGTAGGAGAGAGCGAAAGAGAGAGTCTCTCTCTGTCTCTCCCTGTCTCTGTTTCTGTCTCTGTCTCTGTCTCTGTCTCTCTCTCTCTCTCTCTCTCTCTCTCTCTCTCTCTTCTCTCTCTCTCTCTCTCTCTCTCTCTCTCTCTCTCTCTCTCTCTCTCTCTCTCTCTCTCTCTCTCTCTCTCTCTCTCTCTCTCTCTGTCTCTCTCTCTCTCTGTCTCTCTTTCTGTCTCTGTCTCTGTCTCTCTCTCTCTCTGTCTCTTTCTTTGTCTCTCTCTCTCTCAATTCAATTCAATTCAATTCAATTCAATTCAATTCAAGGGCTTTATTGGCATGGGAAACATGTGTTAACATTGCCAAAGCAAGTGAGGTTGACAACATATAAAGTGAAATAAACAATAAAAATTAACAGTAAACATCACACATACAGAACTTTCAAAACAATATAGACATTCCAAATGTCATATTATATATACAAATCAAATCCAATCAAATCAAATTTATTTATATAGCCCTTCGTACATCAGCTGATATCTCAAAGTAATATAATAATAATAATATATGCCATTTAGCAGACGCTTTTATCCAAAGCGACTTACAGTCATGTGTGCATACATTCTACGTATGGGTGGTCCCGGGGATCGAACCCACTACCCTGGCATTACAAGCGCCATGCTCTACCAACTGAGCTACAGAAGGACCAGTGCTGTACAGAAACCCAGCCTAAAACCCCAAACAGCAAACAATGCAGGTGTAAAAGCACGGTGGCTAGGAAAAACTCCCTAGAAAGGCCAAAACCTAGGAAGAAACCTAGAGAGGAACCGGGCTATGTGGGGTGGCCAGTCCTCTTCTGGCTGTGCCGGGTAGAGATTATAACAGAACATGACCAAGATGTTCAAATGTTCATAAATGACCAGCATGGTCAAATAATAATAAGGCAGAACAGTTGAAACTGGAGCAGCAGCACAGTCAGGTGGACTGGGGACAGCAAGGAGCCATCATGTCAGGTAGTCCTGGGGCACGGTCCTAGGGCTCAGGTCCTCCGAGAGAGAGAAAGAAAGAGAGAATTAGAGAGAGCATATGTGGGGTGGCCAGTCCTCTTCTGGCTGTGCCGGGTGGAGATTATAACAGAACGTGGCCAAGATGTTCAAATGTTCATAAATGACCAGCATGGTTGAATAATAGTAAGGCAGAACAGTTGAAACTGGAGCAGGAGCATGGCCAGGTGGACTGGGGACAGCAAGGAGTCCTCATGTCAGGTAGTCCTGGGACATGGTCCTAGGGCCCAGGCCAGTTGAAACTGGAGCATATACAGTGTTTTAACAATGTACAATGGTAAAGGACACAAGATAAAATAAACAAGCATAAATCTGGGTTGTATTTACAATGGTGTTTGTTCTTCACTGGTTGCCCTTTTCTTGTGGCAACAGGTCACACATCTTGCTGCTGTGATGGCACACTGTGGAATTTCACCCAGTAGATATGGGAGTTTTTTAAAATCGGGTTTAGTTTTCAAATTCTTTGTGGATCTGTGTGATCTGAGGGAAATATGTCTCTCTAATATGGTCATACATTGGGCAGGAGGTTAGGAAGTGCAGCTCAGTTTCCACCTCATTTTGTGGGCGGTAAGCACATAGCCTGTCTTCTCTTGAGAGCCATGTCTGCCTACGGCGGCCTTTCTCAATAGCAAGGCTATGCTCACTGAGTCTGTACATAGTCAAAGCTTTCCTTAAGTTTGGGTCAGTCACAGTGGTCAGGTATTCTGCCGCTGTATACTCTCTGTGTAGGGCCAAATAGCATTCTAGTTTGCTCAGTTTTTTTGTTAATTCTTTCCAATGTGTCAAGTAATTATCTTTTTGTTTTCTCATGATTTTGTTGGGTCTAATTGTGCTGCTGTCCTGGGACTCTGTAGGGTGTGTTTGTGGAAAGAGTCCCAGGACCAGCTTGCTTAGGGGACTCTTCTCCAGGTTCATCTCCCTGTCTCTCTCTCTCTCTCTCTCTCTCTCTCTCTGTCTGTCTGTCTGTCTGTCTGTCTGTCTGTCTGTCTGTCTGTCTGTCTGTCTGTCTGTCTGTCTGTCTGTCTGTCTGTCTCTCTCTTTCCGACTATCTTTTTCTTTAATATACTGTGTGTGACTTACTCTCCTAAGCCTTGCATAATCATTTTAAAGTAGTCAGTCTTAATCTCATCATCCCTCGACTTAATCTCATCATACCTATTCTTTAAATCCCCTCAGAGAGAGAGAGAGAGAGAGAGAGAGGGAGGAATCTTGCCCTTGCATTCCAAATGGCACACTGTATAGTGCACTCCTTTTGAAGCAAAAGTCAAAACATCTGATTAAACATAGTGCAGGGGAAGAGAGAGAGAGAGAGAGAGAGAGAGAGAGAGAGAGAGAGAGAGAGAGAGAGAGAGAGAGAGAGAGAGAGAGAGAGAGAGAGAGAGAGAGAGAGAGAGAGAGAGAGAGAGAGAGAGTGACAGAGTTATAACCAACATAATGTTTACAGTATTGGGGTATTTGGGCTTTCTGTCTGTCTCCGCTCTCTGACTAACATTAGTTATTTACTCCGTAATCCTAGATTAGATGTCTATTCTTCTCCCTCGTCGACTGATCTGACGACACACAAAGACAGCTGTGCAGGGATTCAACGAACGTAGGTTAGCCACCACGTACTAGCCAAATGCATTCTGGGTATTCAACGTACGTAGGTTAGCCACCACATACTAGCCAAATGCATTCTGGGCATTCAACGTACGTAGGTTAGCCACCACATACTAGCCAAATGCATTCTGGGTATTCAACGTACGTAGGTTAGCCACCACGTACTAGCCAAATGCATTCTGGGCATTCAACGTACGTAGGTTAGCCACCACATACTAGCCAAATGCATTCTGGGCATTCAACGTACGTAGGTTAGCCACCACGTACTAGCCAAATGCATTCTGGGCATTCAACGTACGTAGGTTAGCCACCACGTACTAGCCAAATGCATTCTGGGCATTCAACGTACGTAGGTTAGCCACCACGTACTAGCCAAATGCATTCTGGGCATTCAACGTACGTAGGTTAGCCACCACGTACTAGCCAAATGCATTCTGGGCATTCAACGTACGTAGGTTAGCCACCACGTACTAGCCAAATGCATTCTGGGTATTCAAAGTACGTAGGTTAGCTACCACGTACTACCCAAATGCATTCTGGGATTTTGGTTGTCTGCAGGAGAAATGGTTTATTTGAAACATCGGTCGAATGCGATTAATCTAAAACATGATAATAAACTGTAGTATCTCATATCTATAATAAACTGTAGTATCTCATATCTATAATAAACTGTAGTATCTCATATCTATAATAAACTGTAGTGTCTCATATCTATAATAAACTGTAGTATCTCATATCTATAATAAACTGTAGTATCTCATATCTATAATAAACTGTAGTACCTCATATCTATAATAAACTGTAGTATCTCATATCTATAATAAACTGTAGTATCTCATATCTATAATAAACTGTAGTATCTCCCCCATCATTCCTCAATCCCTCCCTCCCTCCCTCTCCCCCACCATTCCTAAATCCCTCCCTCTCTCTCCCACACCATTCCTCAACCCCTCCCTCCCTCTCCCACACCATTCCTCAATCCCCCTCCCTCTCTCCCACAACATTCCTCAATCCCCCCTCCCTCTCTCTCCCACACCATTCCTCAATCCCTCCCTCTCCCAGACCTTTCCTCAATCCCTCTCTCTCTCCCACACCATTCCTCAACCCCTCCCTCCCTCTCCCACACCATTCCTCAATCCCCCTCCCTCTCTCTCCCACGCCATTCCTCAATCCCCCCCTCCCTCTCTCTCCCACACCATTCCTCCATCCCCCTCCCTCTCTCTCCCACACCATTCCTCAATCCCTCCCTCCCTCTCCCACACCATTCCTCAATCCCTCCCTCCCTCTCCCACACCATTCCTCAATCCCTCCCTCTCTCTCCCACACCATTCCTCAATCCCCCTCTCTCTCTTCCCCTCCATTCCTGTTTTCCCTGGAGTGTAGCGCTGCTCTACAGAATCAAGTGATTCAGACCTCTCACTCTGTGTCAATCAGAGAGGCTGCTGGGTCACACTGGGTTCTGCACTACTATTGGATCAGATCTCAGTCAGAAGAGATGGGGCAGAGAGAGAGAGAGACAGAGAGAGACAGAGAGATAGAGAGAGAGAGACAGAGAGAGAGAGAGAGACAGAGAGACAGAGAGAGAAACAGAGACAGAGAGAGAGACAGAGAGACAGAGAAACAGAGACAGAGAGACAGAGAGAGAGACAGAGAGAGAGAGAAACAGAGACAGAGAGAGAGACAGAGAGACAGAGAGAGAAACAGAGACAGAGAGAGAGACAGAGAGACAGAGAGAGAAACAGAGACAGAGAGAGAGACAGAGAGACAGAGAGAGAGAGAGACAGAGAGACAGAGAGACAGAGAGAGAAACAGAGACAGACAGAGAGACAGAGAGACAGAGAGACAGAGAGACAGAGAGAGAAACAGAGACAGAGAGAGACAGAGAGAGCGAAACAGAGACAGAGAGAGAGACAGAGAGACAGAGAGACAGAGAGACAGAGAGACAGAGAGAGAGAGAGAGAGAGAGAGAGAGAGAGACAGAGAGAGAAACAGAGACAGACAGAGAGACAGAGAGACAGAGAGAGAAACAGAGACAGAGAGAGACAGAGAAAGCGAAACAGAGACAGAGAGAGAGACAGAGAGACAGAGAGACAGAGAGACAGAGAGAGAGACAGAGAGACAGAGAGAGAAACAGAGACAGAGAGAGACAGAGAGACAGAGAGAGAAACAGAGACAGAGAGAGAGACAGAGAGACAGAGAGAGAAACAGAGAGAGAGAGAGAGAGAGAGAGAGAGGCAGAGAGACAGAGACAGAGAGAGAGAGACATAAAAAGACGGGGAGGGACACACGGGTCTATGTGATGAATGGGTCCCCCCCTCCACCCCTCCCTCCCTCCACCCCTCCCTCCCTCCCTCCACCACTCCCTCCCTCCCTCCCTCTCCCCCTCCACCCCTCCCTCCCTCCACCCCTCCCTCCCTCTCCACCTCCACCCCTCCCTCCCTCCACCCCTCCCTCCCTCCACCCCTCCCTCCCACCCTCCACCCCCTCCCTCCCTCTCCCCCTCCACCCCTCCCTCCCTCTCCCTCTCCCTCTCCCCCTCCACCCCCACGGTGTCAGCCCAGCCTGAAGGTATTTGTGATCTGTCTCCAGTCTGAGAGGTGCAGGTGGTTTTCAGCCCAGTCACAGCTGCAGGGCTGTGGTTTTCTGGGGTCTGCTGACTGCTGCACTTCCTGCTCCTCTGGAGAGCAGAGACCCGGACGGGAAAATACATCCGGTCGCCCAGATCCAACGGGCCGTCTGTACTAATACCAGCTGAATATTGGTACTGTTCTGATCCAACGGGCCGGTCTGTACTAATACCAGCTGAACATTGGTACTGTTCTGATCCAACGGGCCGGTCTGTACTAATACCAGCTGAATATTGGTACTGTTCTGATTCAACGGGCCGGTCTGTACTAATACCAGCTGAATATTGGTACTGTTCTGATCCAACGGGCCGGTCTGTACTAATACCAGCTGAATATTGGTACTGTTCTGTTCCAACGGGCCGGTCTGTACTAATACCAGCTGAACATTGGTACTGTTCTGATCCAACGGGCCGGTCTGTACTAATACCAGCTGAATATTGGTACTGTTCTGTTCCAACGGGCCGGTCTGTACTAATACCAGCTGAACATTGGTACTGTTCTGATCCAACGGGCCGGTCTGTACTAATACTAGCTGAACATTGGTACTGTTCTGATCCAACGGGCCGGTCTGTACTAATACCAGCTGAACATTGGTACTGTTCTGATCCAACGGGCCGGTCTGTACTAATACCAGCTGAACATTGGTACTGTTCTGATCCAACGGGCCGGTCTGTACTAATACCAGCTGAACATTGGTACTGTTCTGATCCAACGGGCGGTCTGTACTAATACCAGCTGAACATTGGTACTGTTCTGATCCAACGGGCCGGTCTGTACTAATACCAGCTGAACATTGGTACTGTTCTGATCCAACGGGCCGGTCTGTACTAATACCAGCTGAATATTGGTACTATATGGTCAGGGTGTCAAAACTATATATATAGTTACCCGTGTAAAGACCCATGACCTCTAAGATGACTGGACAGATTCCCACTAACTCAGTAAAGTGATGAGGTCACCCTATGTATCTATAGTTACCAGTGTAAAGACCCATGACCTCTAAGATGACTGGACAGATTCCCACTAACTCAGTAGAGTGATGAGGTCACCCTATGTATCTATAGTTACCCGTGTAAAGACCCATGACCTCTAAGATGACTGGACATATTCCCACTAACTCAGTAGAGTGATGAGGTCACCCTATGTATCTATAGTTACCAGTGTAAAGACCCATGACCTCTAAGATGACTGGACAGATTCCCACTAACTCAGTAGAGTGATGAGGTCACCCTATGTATCTATAGTTACCAGTGTAAAGATTCTTTAGCCAGCTGAACAATGGAGGAGAAAAGATGGGAGTTGATTTATTGTGCTCCACTGAGTAAGGAGAGAGGGAGGGAGAGAGTTGTGTGTGTGTGTATGTGTGTGTGTGTTTCGTGTGTGTGTGTGTGTGTGTGTGTGTGTGTGTGTGTGTGTGTGTGTGTGTGTGTGTGTGTGTGTGTGTGTGTGTGTGTGTGTGTGTGTGTGTGTGTGTGTGTGTGTGTGCGTGCCTGCGTGTTAGAGAAGGGAGGACAGTGGGGTTGTTACCAGGACTGTAATGGGGACAGAGAGACAACATCCCTGTTCTAAGGTGGTGGTCATGTGGTCATGTGGTCATGTGGTCATGTGGTTGTATGGTAGTGTG
>NW_025745778.1:157500-162500 GCF_021184085.1 Oncorhynchus gorbuscha | reverse complement strand
TATAGGAAGCAGAACACAATGGCACCGTATCTGGGAAGCAGAACACACTGACACCCTATCTGGGAAGCAGAACACAATGACAACCTATCTGGGAAGCAGAACACACTGACACCCTATCTGGGAAGCAGAACACAATGACACCCTATCTGGGAAGCAGAACACAATGGCACCCTATCTGGGAAGCAGAACACAATGACACCTTATCTGGGAAGCAGACGCAATGACACCCTATCTGGGAAGCAGACACAATGACACCCTATCTGGGAAGCAGACGCAATGACACCCTATCTGGGAAGCAGACACAATGACAACCTATCTGGGAAGCAGACACAATGACACCCTATCTGGGAAGCAGACACAATGACACCCTATCTGGGAAGCAGACACAATGACACTCTATCTGGGAAGCAGACACAATGACAACCTATCTGGGAAGCAGACACAATGACACTCTATCTGGGAAGCAGAACACAATGACACCCTATCTGGGAAGCAGACACAATGACACCCTATCTGGGAAGCAGAACACAATGGCACCCAATCTGGAAAGAGGAACACAATGACACCCTATCTGGGAAGCAGAACACAATGACACCCTATCTGGGAAGCAGACACAATGACACTCTATCTGGGAAGCAGACACAATGACAACCTATCTGGGAAGCAGACACAATGACACTCTATCTGGGAAGCAGAACACAATGACACCCTATCTGGGAAGCAGACACAATGACACCCTATCTGGGAAGCAGAACACAATGACACCCTATCTGGGAAGCAGAACACAATGACACCCTATCTGGGAAGCAGAACACAATTTGGTAAATTCAAACAAAACAAGCTGGGAGTGGGACTGTGGTATCAAGTGAAGTGACAGACAGCACCAGAACCCTCAGTAGTCTGACATCAAAGACTGTGTGATCCTCCCGTCTCAGGAGGATTCCATTAAAAGGTTCTGTTGTGATCGAATGGTTCAAGTAGGACGACAGCCCCCCCCCACCCCGCCACCCCCCCCCCACCCTCTTTCTCCTCAAATAGACACAGGTTTCAATATGATATAAAATGAGGCATTATTTTTTATTATTTTATTCTAAACTAAATAGTTGTAAGTAAAGTAAGACGGCTTGTTGTCGTTCAGGAGACGGTTGTTAGAATACTCTTTTAGTTCAACATTTATTTATTTTGTATATTTTTTTTCAAAGAACTAGAATTCAAATGATGCAACGTGTTACAGGAAGAGGAACAGGAAGAGGAACAGGAAGAAGGAACAGATAAACAGTTAGTTACAGGAAGAGGAACAGGAAGAGGAACAGGAAGAGGAACAGATAAACAGTTAGTTACAGGAAGAGGAACAGGAAGAGGAACAGGAAGAGGAACAGATAAACAGTTAGTTACAGGAAGAGGAACAGGAAGAGGAACAGATAAACCGTTAGTTACAGGAAGAGGAACAGGAAGAGGAACAGATAAACAGTTAGTTACAGGAAGAGGAACAGGAAGAGGAACAGATAAACAGTTAGTTACAGGAAGAGGAACAGATGAACAGTTAGTTAAAGGAGGAGGCACAGGAAGAGGAACAGATAAACAGTTAGTTACAGGAAGAGGGACAGATGAACAGTTAGTTACAGGAAGAGGAACAGATAAACAGTTAGTTACAGGAAGAGGAACAGATGAACAGTTAGTTAAAGGAAGAGGCACAGGAAGAGGAACAGATAAACAGTTAGTTACAGGAAGAGGAACAGGAAGAGAAACAGGAAGAGGAACAGATAAACAGTTAGTTACAGGAAGAGGAACAGGAAGAGGAACAGGAAGAGAAACAGGAAGAGGAACAGATAAACAGTTAGTTACAGGAAGAGGAACAGGAAGAGGAACAGATAAACAGTTAGTTACAGGAAGAGGAACAGATAACAGTTAGTTACAGGAAGAGGAACAGGAAGAGGAACAGGAAGAAGGAACAGATAAACAGTTAGTTACAGGAAGAGGAACAGGAAGAGGAACAGGAAGAGGAACAGATAAACAGTTAGTTACAGGAAGAGGAACAGGAAGAGGAACAGGAAGAGGAACAGATAAACAGTTAGTTACAGGAAGAGGAACAGGAAGAGGAACAGGAAGAGGAACAGGAAGAGGTACAGGAAGAGGAACAGATAAACAGTTAGTTACAGGAAGAGGGACAGGAAGAGGAACAGGAAGAGGAACAGGAAGAGGAACAGATAAACAGTTAGTTACAGGAAGAGGAACAGGAATAGGAACAGGAAGAGGAACAGATAAACAGTTAGTTACAGGAAGAGGAGCAGGAAGAGGAACAGGAAGAGGAACAGATAAACAGTTAGTTACAGGAAGAGGGACAGGAAGAGGAACAGGAAGAGGAACAGATAAACAGTTAGTTACAGGAAGAGGAACAGGAAGAGGAACAGGAAGAGGAACAGGAAGAGGAACAGGAAGAGGAACAGATAAACAGTTAGTTACAGGAAGAGGAACAGGAAGAGGAACAGGAAGAAGGAACAGATAAACAGTTAGTTACAGGAAGAGGAACAGGAAGAGGAACAGGAAGAGGAACAGATAAACAGTTAGTTACAGGAAGAGGAACAGGAAGAGGAACAGGAAGAGGAACAGATAAACAGTTAGTTACAGGAAGAGGAACAGGAAGAGGAACAGATAAACCGTTAGTTACAGGAAGAGGAACAGGAAGAGGAACAGATAAACAGTTAGTTACAGGAAGAGGAACAGGAAGAGGAACAGATAAACAGTTAGTTACAGGAAGAGGAACAGATGAACAGTTAGTTAAAGGAGGAGGCACAGGAAGAGGAACAGATAAACAGTTAGTTACAGGAAGAGGGACAGATGAACAGTTAGTTACAGGAAGAGGAACAGATAAACAGTTAGTTACAGGAAGAGGAACAGATGAACAGTTAGTTAAAGGAAGAGGCACAGGAAGAGGAACAGATAAACAGTTAGTTACAGGAAGAGGAACAGGAAGAGAAACAGGAAGAGGAACAGATAAACAGTTAGTTACAGGAAGAGGAACAGGAAGAGGAACAGGAAGAGGAACAGGAAGAGGAACAGATAAACAGTTAGTTACAGGAAGAGGAACAGGAAGAGGAACAGATAAACAGTTAGTTACAGGAAGAGGAACAGATAACAGTTAGTTACAGGAAGAGGAACAGGAAGAGGAACAGGAAGAAGGAACAGATAAACAGTTAGTTACAGGAAGAGGAACAGATAAACAGTTAGTTACAGGAAGAGGAACAGGAAGAGGAACAGGAAGAGGAACAGATAAACAGTTAGTTACAGGAAGAGGAACAGGAAGAGGAACAGGAAGAGGAACAGATAAACAGTTAGTTACAGGAAGAGGAACAGGAAGAGGAACAGGAAGAGGAACAGGAAGATGAACAGGAAGAGGAACAGATAAACAGTTAGTTACAGGAAGAGGGACAGATGAACAGTTAGTTACAGGAAGAGGGACAGATGAACAGTTAGTTACAGGAAGAGGAACAGATAAACAGTTAGTTACAGGAAGAGGAACAGATGAACAGTTAGTTAAAGGAAGAGGCACAGGAAGAGGAACAGATAAACAGTTAGTTACAGGAAGAGGAACAGGAAGAGGAACAGGAAGAGGAACAGATAAACAGTTAGTTACAGGAAGAGGAACAGATAAACAGTTAGTTACAGGAAGAGGAACAGATGAACAGTTAGTTAAAGGAAGAGGCACAGGAAGAGGAACAGATAAACAGTTAGTTACAGGAAGAGGAACAGGAAGAGAAACAGGAAGAGGAACAGATAAACAGTTAGTTACAGGAAGAGAAACAGGAAGAGGAACAGGAAGAGGAACAGGAAGAGGAACAGATAAACAGTTAGTTACAGGAAGAGGAACAGGAAGAGGAACAGATAAACAGTTAGTTACAGGAAGAGGAACAGATAACAGTTAGTTACAGGAAGAGGAACAGGAAGAGGAACAGGAAGAAGGAACAGATAAACAGTTAGTTACAGGAAGAGGAACAGATAAACAGTTAGTTACAGGAAGAGGAACAGGAAGAGGAACAGATAAACAGTTAGTTACAGGAAGAGGAACAGGAAGAGGAACAGGAAGAGGAACAGATAAACAGTTAGTTACAGGAAGAGGAACAGGAAGAAGGAACAGATAAACAGTTAGTTACAGGAAGAGGAACAGGAAGAGGAACAGGAAGAGGAACAGATAAACAGTTAGTTACAGGAAGAGGAACAGGAAGAGGAACAGGAAGAGGAACAGATAAACAGTTAGTTACAGGAAGAGGAACAGGAAGAGGAACAGGAAGAGGAACAGGAAGAGGTACAGGAAGAGGAACAGATAAACAGTTAGTTACAGGAAGAGGGACAGGAAGAGGAACAGGAAAAGGAACAGGAAGAGGAACAGATAAACAGTTAGTTACAGGAAGAGGAACAGGAATAGGAACAGGAAGAGGAACAGATAAACAGTTAGTTACAGGAAGAGGAGCAGGAAGAGGAACAGGAAGAGGAACAGATAAACAGTTAGTTACAGGAAGAGGGACAGGAAGAGGAACAGGAAGAGGAACAGATAAACAGTTAGTTACAGGAAGAGGAACAGGAAGAGGAACAGGAAGAGGAACAGGAAGAGGAACAGGAAGAGGAACAGATAAACAGTTAGTTACAGGAAGAGGGACAGGAAGAGGAACAGGAAGAGGAACAGATAAACAGTTAGTTACAGGAAGAGGAACAGGAATAGGAACAGGAAGAGGAACAGATAAACAGTTAGTTACAGGAAGAGGAACAGATGAAAGATGAAAGATTAAGATTATAAACAGTTTACGAAGCATAAAATGATCATACTTAAACAACATTGATACTACGGTGGTCAATCTGGACTGTACCTCCCAACACAGAGTATGGTTGATGTTACTACCTACTTGACTGTAGCTCCCAACACAGAGTATGGTTGATGTTACTACCTACTTGACTGTACCTCCCAACACAGAGTATGGTTGATGTTACTACCTACTTGACTGTAG
>NW_025745778.1:140000-152500 GCF_021184085.1 Oncorhynchus gorbuscha | reverse complement strand
CTAGTCTAACCCTCTCTAATAGTGATGTAGAAGTCTAGTCTAACCCTCTCTAATAGTGATGTAGAAGTCTAGTCTAACCCTCTCTAATAGTCATGTAGAAGTCTAGTCTAACCCTATCTAATAGTGATGTAGAAGTCTAGTCTAACCCTCTCTAATAGTGCTGTAGAAGTCTAGTCTAACCCTCTCTAATAGTGATGTTGAGGTCTAGTCTAACCCTCTATAATAGTGCTGTAGAAGTCTAGTCTAATCCTCTCTAATAGTGATGTAGAAGTCTAGTCTAACCCTCTCTAATAGTGGTGTAGAAGTCTAGTCTAACCCTCTCTAATAGTGGTGTAGAAGTCTAGTCTAACCCTCTCTAGTAGTGATGTAGAAGCCTAGTCTAACCCTCTCTAATATTGGTATAGAAGTCTAGTCTAACCCTCTCTAGTAGTGATGTAGAAGCCTAGTCTAACCCTCTCTAATATTGGTGTAGAAGTCTAGTCTAACCCTCTCTAATAGTGATGTTGAAGTCTAGTCTAACCCTCTCTAATAGTGGTGTAGAAGTCTAGTCTAACCCTCTCTAGTAGTGATGTAGAAGTCTAGTCTAACCCTCTCTAATAGTGATGTAGAAGTCTAGTCTAACCCTCTCTAATAGTGATGTAGAAGTCTAGTCTAACCCTCTCTAATAGTCATGTAGAAGTCTAGTCTAACCCTCTCTAATAGTGATGTAGAAGTCTAGTCTAACCCTCTCTAATAGTGCTGTAGAAGTCTAGTCTAACCCTCTCTAATAGTGGTGTAGAAGTCTAGTCTAACCCTCTCTGATATTGGTGTAGAAGCCTAGTCTAACCCTCTCTAATAGTGGTGTAGAAGTCTAGTCTAATCCTCTCTAATAGTGGTGTAGAAGCCTAGTCTAACCCTCTCTAATAGTGGTGTAGAAGTCTAGTCTAATCCTCTCTGATAGTGGTGTAGAAGTCTAGTCTAACCCTCTCTAATAGTGATGTAGAAGTCTAGTCTAACCCTCTCTAATAGTGGTGTAGAAGTCTAGTCTAACCCTCTCTGATAGTGCTGTTGAAGTCTAGTCTAACCCTCTCTAATAGTGGTGTAGAAGTCTAGTCTAACCCTCTCTGATAGTGATGTAGAAGCCTAGTCTAACCCTCTCTAATAGTGATGTTGAAGTCTAGTCTAACCCTCTCTGATAGTGCTGTAGAAGCCTAGTCTAACCCTCTCTAATAGTGCTGTAGAAGTCTAGTCTAACCCTCTCTAATAGTGATGTAGAAGTCTAGTCTAACCCTCTCTAATAGTGGTGTAGAAGTCTAGTCTAACCCTCTCTAATAGTGGTGTAGAAGTCTAGTCTAACCCTCTCTAGTAGTGATGTAGAAGCCTAGTCTAACCCTCTCTAATATTGGTGTAGAAGTCTAGTCTAACCCTCTCTAATAGTGATGCAGAAGTCTAGTCTAACCCTCTCTAATAGTGATGTTGAAGTCTAGTCTAACCCTCTCTAATAGTGGTGTAGAAGTCTCGTCTAACCCTCTCTAGTAGTGATGTAGAAGTCTAGTCTAACCCTCTCTAATAGTGATGTAGAAGTCTAGTCTAACCCTCTCTAATAGTGATGTAGAAGTCTAGTCTAACCCTCTCTAATAGTCATGTAGAAGTCTAGTCTAACCCTCTCTAATAGTGGTGTAGAAGTCTAGTCTAACCCTCTCTAGTAGTGATGTAGAAGTCTAGTCTACCCCTCTCTAATAGTGATGTTGAAGTCTAGTCTAACCCTCTCTAATAGTGGTGTAGAAGTCTAGTCTAACCCTCTCTAGTAGTGATGTAGAAGTCTAGTCTAACCCTCTCTAATAGTGATGTAGAAGTCTAGTCTAACCCTCTCTAATAGTGATGTAGAAGTCTAGTCTAACCCTCTCTAATAGTCATGTAGAAGTCTAGTCTAACCCTCTCTAATAGTGATGTAGAAGTCTAGTCTAACCCTCTCTAATAGTGCTGTAGAAGTCTAGTCTAACCCTCTCTAATAGTGATGTAGAAGTCTAGTCTAACCCTCTCTAATAGTGGTGTAGAAGCCTAGTCTAACCCTCTCTAATAGTGATGTAGAAGTCTAGTCTAACCCTCTCTAATAGTGGCGTAGAAGCCTAGTCTAACCCTCTCTAATAGTGATGTAGAAGTCTAGTCTAACCCTCTCTAATAGTGGTGTAGAAGTCTAGTCTAACCCTCTCTAATAGTGATGTAGAGGTCTAGTCTAACCCTCTCTAATAGTGCAGTGAAAGTCTAGTCTAACCCTCTCTAATAGTGATGTTGAAGTCTAGTCTAACCCTCTCTAATAGTGATGTAGAAGTCTAGTCTAACCCTCTCTAATAGTGATGTAGAAGTCTAGTCTAACCCTCTCTAATAGTGATGTAGAAGTCTAGTCTAACCCTCTCTAATAGTCATGTAGAAGTCTAGTCTAACCCTCTCTAATAGTGATGTAGAAGTCTAGTCTAACCCTCTCTAATAGTCATGTAGAAGTCTAGTCTAACCCTCTCTAATAGTGATGTAGAAGTCTAGTCTAACCCTCTCTAATAGTGCTGTAGAAGTCTAGTCTAACCCTCTCTAATAGTGATGTAGAAGTCTAGTCTAACCCTCTCTAATAGTGGTGTAGAAGCCTAGTCTAACCCTCTCTAATAGTGATGTAGAAGTCTAGTCTAACCCTCTCTAATAGTGGTGTAGAAGCCTAGTCTAACCCTCTCTAATAGTGATGTAGAAGTCTAGTCTAACCCTCTCTAATAATGGTGTAGAAGTCTAGTCTAACCCTCTCTAATAGTGATGTAGAAGTCTAGTCTAACCCTCTCTAATAGTGCAGTGAAAGTCTAGTCTAACCCTCTCTAGTAGTGATGTAGAAGCCGAGTCTAACCCTCTCTAATAGTGATGTAGAAGCCTAGTCTAACCCTCTCTAATAGTGATGTAGAAGTCTAGTCTAACCCTCTCTAATAGTGGTGTAGAAGTCTAGTCTAACCCTCTCTAATAGTGCAGTGAAAGTCTAGTCTAACCCTCTCTAGTAGTGATGTAGAAGCCGAGTCTAACCCTCTCTAATAGTGATGTAGAAGCCTAGTCTAACCCTCTCTAATAGTGCTGTAGAAGTCTAGTCTAACCCTCTCTAATAGTGCAGTGAAAGTCTAGTCTAACCCTCTCTAGTAGTGATGTAGAAGCCGAGTCTAACCCTCTCTAATAGTGGTGTAGAAGTCTAGTCTAACCCTCTCTAATAGTGATGTAGAAGTCTAGTCTAACCCTCTCTAATAGTGGTGTAGAAGTCTAACCCTCTCTAATAGTGATGTAGAAGTCTAGTCTAACCCTCTCAAATAGTGCTGTAGAAGTCTAGTCTAACCCTCTCTAATAGTGCAGTGAAAGTCTAGTCTAACCCTCTCTAGTAGTGATGTAGAAGCCAAGTCTAACCCTCTCTAATAGTGATGTAGAAGCCTAGTCTAACCCTCTCTAATAGTGGTGTAGAAGTCTAGTCTAACCCTCTCTAATAGTGATGTAGAAGTTTCGTCTAACCCTCTCTAATAGTGCTGTAGAAGTCTAGTCTAACCCTCTCTAATAGTGCAGTGAAAGTCTAGTCTAACCCTCTCTAGTAGTGATGTAGAAGCCGAGTCTAACCCTCTCTAATAGTGGTGTAGAAGTCTAGTCTAACCCTCTCTAATAGTGATGTAGAAGTCTAGTCTAACCCTCTCTAATAGTGATGTAGAAGTCTAGTCTAACCCTCTCTAATAGTGATGTAGAAGCCGAGTCTAACCCTCTCTAATAGTGCAGTGAAAGTCTAGTCTAACCCTCTCTAGTAGTGATGTAGAAGCCAAGTCTAACCCTCTCTAATAGTGATGTAGAAGCCTAGTCTAACCCTCTCTAATAGTGGTGTAGAAGTCTAGTCTAACCCTCTCTAATAGTGATGTAGAAGTCTAGTCTAACCCTCTCTAATAGTGCTGTAGAAGTCTAGTCTAACCCTCTCTAATAGTGCAGTGAAAGTCTAGTCTAACCCTCTCTAGTAGTGATGTAGAAGCCGAGTCTAACCCTCTCTAATAGTGGTGTAGAAGTCTAGTCTAACCCTCTCTAATAGTGATGTAGAAGTCTAGTCTAACCCTCTCTAATAGTGATGTAGAAGTCTAGTCTAACCCTCTCTAATAGTGGTGTAGAAGTCTAGTCTAACCCTCTTCCGATAAGGATAGATGTCCTCTCCAGATGTACATTAATTTGCCTCACTTTGACTGAGTATGTGAGGACCAAATGCCACCATATTCCCTATATAGTGCACTACTTTCGACCAGAGGCCTTTGAGGCCTAGTGCACTATACTGTATAGGGAATAGGGTGCCATTTGTTTGTTGCCTTTTTTCAATGGAGACGTGATACATATTTGTTAAGAGTGGTTATGAACTACACATAAAGGCTCGCGAGCAACTTGGCTCATCTCTCTGAAGTGTTTGTTGGTTAGCGATCATTGAATTGAAGAGCCGTGCCATATTAGAGGTGCTGCCGTATCCATGACTACCGTGCCTCTAAAACGGCCAACTAGTTCATAGACTAGTAGATAGAACGTTAAAACGTGTGGCTCGTTTCAAGGAGAATAGGAGAATGTCGCCGGTCATTACTTCACAGGAGAGCTGGGAAAGGCCAGAACCTAGGACGAAACCTAGAGAGGAACCAGGCTATGAGGGGTAGCCAGTCCTCTACTGGCTGTACTGGGTAGAGAGGAACCAGGCTATGAGGGTTGACCAGTCCTCTTCTGGCTGTACCGGGTAGAGAGGAACCAGGCTATGAGGGGTAGCCAGTCCTCTACTGGCTGTACCGGGTAGAGAGGAACCAGGCTATGAGGGGTGGCCAGTCCTCTTCTGGCTGTACCGGGTAGAGAGGAACCAGGTTATGAGGGGTAGCCAGTCCTCTTCTGGCTGTACCGGGTAGAGAGGAACCAGGTTATGAGGGGTAGCCAGTCCTCTTCTGGCTGTACTGGGTGGAGAGGAACCAGGCTATGAGGGTTGACCAGTCCTCTTCTGACTGTACCGGGTAGAGAGGAACCAGGTTATGAGGGGTAGCCAGTCCTCTTCTGGCTGTACCGGGTAGAGAGGAACCAGGTTATGAGGGGTAGCCAGTCCTCTTCTGGCTGTACCGGGTAGAGAGGAACCAGGTTATGAGGGGTAGCCAGTCCTCTTCTGGCTGTACTGGGTGGAGAGGAACCAGGCTATGAGGGGTGGCCAGTCCTCTTCTGACTGTACTGGGTAGAGAGGAACCAGGCTATGAGGGGTGGCCAGTCCTCTTCTGACTGTACTGGGTAGAGAGGAACCAGGCTCTGAGGGGTGACCAGTCCTCTTCTGGCTGTACTGGGGAGAGATTATAACAGAACATGGCCAAGATGTGAAGGTACATGAAGCTTATTATCCATAAAAGAGTAGGGTATAATGCTGCAATTCGTTGGTTGTAATTTTGGGTAGAGCAGACATCTCTATACATTTGTCTTAGCTACAGTATCTCCACCAATTCAATTCATGATATCAATTACAAAGATTATACCGTTTAAAAAAATATATATTATATATATATTCTTATCAATTAGTATATTTGAGTTTAACCATAATATTGGTTGTAATATTAAATCGGTCTATTCTGGTGAGTTAAAACTGGAATTAAAACCAACTTTCTATGGGTTGTTTTAAAAATAGATTTTAATTTATCTTTTGTAGGACTGAAACCTTAAGTGAGAGGTCTAATGATTTAATATTTAATCATATTTAAACAGCAGGTGGGGTTGTATGGTATTGAACAGTAGGTGGGGTTGTATGGTATTGAACAACAGGTGGGGTTGTGTGGTATTGAACAGTAGGTGGGGTTGTAATGGTATTGAACAGTAGGTGGGGTTGTAATGGTATTGAACAGCAGGTGGGGTTGTATGGTATTGAACAGCAGGTGGGGTTGTATGGTATTGTACAGCAGGTGGGGTTGTATGGTATTGAACAGCAGGTGGGGTTGTATGGTATTGAACAACAGGTGGGGTTGTATGGTATTGAACAGCAGGTGGGGTTGTGTGGTATTGAACAGCAGGTGGGGTATTGAACAACAGGTGGGGTTGTATGGTATTGAACAGCAGGTGGGGTTGTATGGTATTGAACAGCAGGTGGGGTTGTAATGGTATTGAACAGCAGGTGGGGTTGTATGGTATTGAACAACAGGTGGGGTTGTATGGTATTGAACAGCAGGTGGGGTTGTATGGTATTGAACAGCAGGTGGGGTTGTATGGTATTGAACAACAGGTGGGGTTGTATGGTATTGAACAACAGGTGGGGTATTGAACAGCAGGTGGGGTATTGAACAGCAGGTGGGGTATTGAACAGCAGGTGGGGTTGTATGGTATTGAACAGCAGGTGGGGTATTGAACAGCAGGTGGGGTTGTATGGTATTGAACAACAGGTGGGGTTGTAATGGTATTGAACAGCAGGTGGGGTTGTAATGGTATTGAACAGCAGGTGGGGTATTGAACAACAGGTGGGGTTGTATGGTATTGAACAGCAGGTGGGGTTGTATGGTATTGAACAACAGGTGTGGTTGTATGGTATTGAACAACAGGTGGGGTTGTATGGTATTGAACAACAGGTGGGGTTGTATGGTATTGAACAGCAGGTGGGATTGTATGGTATTGAACAACAGGTGGGGTTGTATGGTATTGAACAACAGGTGGGGTTGTATGGTATTGAACAACAGGTGGGGTTGTATGGTATTGAACAACAGGTGGAGTTGTATGGTATTGAACAACAGGTGGGGTTGTATGGTATTGAACAGCAGGTGGGGTTGTATGGTATTGAACAGCAGGTGGGGTTGTATGGTATTGAACAGCAGGTGGGGTTGTGTGGTATTGAACAGCAGGTGGGGTTGTGTGGTATTGAACAGCAGGTGGGGTATTGAACAACAGGTGGGGTATTGAACAGCAGGTGGGGTTGTATGGTATTGAACAGCAGGTGGGGTTGTATGGTATTGAACAGCAGGTGGGGTTGTATGGTATTGAACAGCAGGTGGGGTTGTATGGTATTGAACAGCAGGTGGGGTTGTATGGTATTGAACAGCAGGTGAGGTTGTATGGTATTGAACAGCAGGTGGGGTTGTATGGTATTGAACAGCAGGTGGGGTTGTATGGTATTGAACAGCAGGTGGGGTATTGAACAGCAGGTGGGGTATTGAACAGCAGGTGGGGTTGTATGGTATTGAACAGCAGGTGGGGTTGTATGGTATTGAACAGTAGGTGGGGTTGTATGGTATTGAACAGTAGGTGGGGTTGTAATGGTATTGAACAACAGGTGGGGTTGTATGGTATTGAACAACAGGTGGGGTTGTATGGTATTGAACAACAGGTGGAGTTGTATGGTATTGAACAGCAGGTGGGGTTGTATGGTATTGAACAGCAGGTGGGGTATTGAACAACAGGTGGGGTTGTATGGTATTGAACAACAGGTGGGGTTGTAATGGTATTGAACAGCAGGTGGGGTATTGAACAACAGGTGGGGTTGTATGGTATTGAACAACAGGTGGGGTTGTATGGTATTGAACAGCAGGTGGGGTATTGAAGGTTATTAGTTCTGATACCTCTGGTCCATTAAAAGGTTATTAGTTCTGATCCATTAGAAGGTTATTAGTTCTGGTCCATTAGAAGGTTATTAGTTCTGGTCCATTAGAAGGTTATTAGTTCTGGTCCATTAGAAGGTTATTAGTTCTGGTCCATTAGAAGGTTATTAGTTCTGGTCCATTAGAAGGTTATTAGTTCTGGTCCATTAGAAGGTTATTAGTTCTGGTCCATTAGAAGGTTATTAGTTCTGATACCTCTGGTCCATTAGAAGGTTATTAGTTCTGATACCTCTGGTCCATTAGAAGGTTATTAGTCCTGATACCTCTGGTCCATTAGAAGGTTATTAGTTCTGGTCCATTAGAAGGTTATTAGTTCTGGTCCATTAGAAGGTTATTAGTTCTGGTCCATTAGAAGGTTATTAGTTCTGGTCCATTAGAAGGTTATTAGTTCTGATACCTCTGGTCTATTAGAAGGTTATTAGTTCTGATACCTCTGGTCTATTAGAAGGTTATTAGTTCTGGTCCATTAGAAGGTTATTAGTTCTGATACCTCTGGTCCATTAGAAGGTTATTAGTTCTGGTCCATTAGAAGGTTATTAGTTCTGGTCCATTAGAAGGTTATTAGTTCTGATACCTCTGGTCTATTAGAAGGTTATTAGTTCTGATACCTCTGGTCTATTAGAAGGTTATTAGTTCTGGTCTATTAGAAGGTTATTCGTTCTGGTACCTCTCGTCCATTAGAAGGTTATTAGTTCTGATACCTCTGGTCTATTAGAAGGTTATTAGTTCTGATACCTCTGGTCTATTAGAAGGTTATTAGTTCTGGTCTATTAGAAGGTTATTAGTTCTGGTCTATTTGAAGGTTATTAGTTCTGGTCTATTTGAAGGTTATTAGTTCTGGTATATTTGAAGGTTATTAGTTCTGGTCTATTAGAAGGTTATTAGTTCTGGTCTATTAGAAGGTTATTAGTTCTGGTCTATTTGAAGGTTATTAGTTCTGGTCTATTTGAAGGTTATTAGTTCTGGTCTATTAGAAGGTTATTAGTTCTGGTCTATTAGAAGGTTATTAGTTCTGGTACCTCTCGTCCTTTAGATGGTTATTAGTTCTGATACCTCTGGTCTATTAGAAGGTTATTAGTTCTGGTCTATTAGAAGGTTATTAGTTCTGGTCTATTTGAAGGTTATTAGTTCTGGTCCATTAGAAGGTTATTAGTTCTGATACCTCTGGTCCATTAGAAGGTTATTAGTTCTGATACCTCTGGTCCATTAGAAGGTTATTAGTCCTGATACCTCTGGTCCATTAGAAGGTTATTAGTTCTGGTCCATTAGAAGGTTATTAGTTCTGGTCCATTAGAAGGTTATTAGTTCTGGTCCATTAGAAGGTTATTAGTTCTGGTCCATTAGAAGGTTATTAGTTCTGATACCTCTGGTCTATTAGAAGGTTATTAGTTCTGATACCTCTGGTCTATTAGAAGGTTATTAGTTCTGGTCCATTAGAAGGTTATTAGTTCTGATACCTCTGGTCCATTAGAAGGTTATTAGTTCTGGTCCATTAGAAGGTTATTAGTTCTGGTCCATTAGAAGGTTATTAGTTCTGATACCTCTGGTCTATTAGAAGGTTATTAGTTCTGATACCTCTGGTCTATTAGAAGGTTATTAGTTCTGGTCTATTAGAAGGTTATTCGTTCTGGTACCTCTCGTCCATTAGAATGTTATTAGTTCTGATACCTCTGGTCTATTAGAAGGTTATTAGTTCTGATACCTCTGGTCTATTAGAAGGTTATTAGTTCTGGTCTATTAGAAGGTTATTAGTTCTGGTCTATTTGAAGGTTATTAGTTCTGGTCTATTTGAAGGTTATTAGTTCTGGTCTATTTGAAGGTTATTAGTTCTGGTCTATTAGAAGGTTATTAGTTCTGGTCTATTAGAAGGTTATTAGTTCTGGTCTATTAGAAGGTTATTAGTTCTGATACCTCTGGTCTATTAGAAGGTTATTAGTTCTGGTCTATTAGAAGGTTATTAGTTCTGGTCTATTTGAAGGTTATTAGTTCTGGTCTATTTGAAGGTTATTAGTTCTGGTCTATTTGAAGGTTATTAGTTCTGGTCTATTAAAAGGTTATTAGTTCTGGTCTATTAGAAGGTTATTAGTTCTGGTCTATTTGAAGGTTATTAGTTCTGGTCTATTTGAAGGTTATTAGTTCTGGTCTATTAGAAGGTTATTAGTTCTGGTCTATTAGAAGGTTATTAGTTCTGGTACCTCTCGTCCATTAGAAGGTTATTAGTTCTGATACCTCTGGTCTATTAGAAGGTTATTAGTTCTGGTCTATTAGAAGGTTATTAGTTCTGGTCTATTTGAAGGTTATTAGTTCTGGTCAATTTGAAGGTTATTAGTTCTGGTCTATTTGAAGGTTATTAGTTCTGGTCTATTAGAAGGTTATTAGTTCTGGTCTATTAGAAGGTTATTAGTTCTGGTCTATTTGAAGGTTATTAGTTCTGGTCTATTTGAAGGTTATTAGTTCTGGTCTATTTGAAGGTTATTAGTTCTGGTCTATTAGAAGGTTATTAGTTCTGGTCTATTTGAAGGTTATTAGTTCTGGTCTATTAGAAGGTTATTAGTTCTGGTCTATTAGAAGGTTATTAGTTCTGGTCTATTAGAAGGTTATTAGTTCTGATACCTCTGGTCTATTAGAAGGTTATTAGTTCTGATACCTCTGATCCATTAGAAGGTTATTAGTTCTGATACCTCTCGTCCATTAGGATCCTGCTGATTGAATGAAGGATGCTTATTTCTGTTTTTTTTCCTTCAGTTTAATGGGTGAAGAATAGGAAGTATGGAGCTTTACAGTTGATTCATTCTTAATGGGTGAGCAATAGGAAACACAGGGCTTTACAGTTGATACATTCTTAATGGGTGAGCAATAGGAAACACAGGGCTTTACAGTTGATACATTCTTAATGGGTGAATAGGAAGCATGGAGCTATACAGTTGATTCATTCTTAATGGGTGAATAGGAAGCATGGAGCTATACAGTTGATTCATTCTTAATGGGTGAATAGGAAGCATGGAGCTATACAGTTGATTCATTATTAATGGGTGAATAGGAAGCATGGGGCTTTACAGTTGATTCATTCTTAATGGGTGAGCAATAGGAAACATGGAGCTATACAGTGTGTTCAGTCTTCTCTCTGTTCTCTATTTCCTCCCCCACTTCCCTTCTGGGCCACGTGCCTGTCAATCACTGTGATCAAGATACTAGCAGGGTCTATTCAACTGGACCAGTTGGTGTGAGTCATCAAGTATTTCACCAATCTAATGAGGACTTCTAATGGCTGAATGAGGGATGCTTGTTTTCCTTGTTCCTTCAATTTGATGGGATTGATTTGATTGGACCAGAATAGGAACCGTGGGATTTTGCTGTTGTTTTTTGGGAACCGGATGAGAGAGACTGACAGAGAGAAAGGAGAGGGAGAGACATGTTGAATTCTCAATAGTTAATTTCAATAGCTCAATACACGTCAGGTTCATTTCCCAGTTGAGTTGAGAAGGAAAGCCTGTCGTGTCCTGCCAAGCTTTCTCTATTTCATCCCACTCACCTACCGCTCTGCTCCCATGTTCCCCACCCGCTGGCTCAGCTACGGCTGGGCGGTGTGTTTGTCTGCTTGTCTGTCTGCTTGTCTGCCTGCCTGCCTGCCTGCCTGCCTGTGTCTGTCTGTCTGTCTGTCTGTCTGTCTGTCTGTCTGTCTGTCTGTCTGTCTGTCTGTCTGTCTGTCTGTCTGTCTGTCTGTCTGTCTGTCTGTCTGTCTGTCTGTCTGTCTGTCTGTCTGTCTGTCTGTCTGTCTGTCTGTCTGTCTGTCTGTCTGTCTGTCTGTCTGTCTGTCTGTCTGTCTGTCTGTGGTGTCGATAGGCTATCGTTGTCTGTGGTGTCGATAGGCTATCGTTGTCTGTGGTGTCGATATTCTATCGTTGTCTGTGGTGTCGATAGGCTATCGTTGTCTGTGTGTTCCCCATTGATTCAACGTAGGCCAACAGTTGCCATGGTCAGTTTGTCCAACATCCCAGTGTGTGTTGGAATAATAAACGTATATTTCATTGAAAGACGTTTCTCCATCCAATGTTTCAGTCTAGACGCCTCCAGAGGTCCGCGTTGTCGTCAGAATTCTCCCCTGGTGCTGAGAGCGATGTCCGTCCGTACCGATAGAAAAACCTCTCGTAGTATAAACGGCTTTGTTCAGTTGATCTCAGTGTTCACTGATCTGTTTTGCAGCTCCCGCCACGTGATTTTGATGGATCAAATATGTAATGTAGATAAACGGGCGTTAATTACAAATCTCGGTTTGACAGATTGCGTCTGTCATGTTGTGAAGAATGCACTGATGTTAGGTTTAGCAGCTCCACTAATAGCCTCCATTTGCAGCGGCCGTCTCTCAAAAGACAAATCACGCCGTCTCTGTCGTCTCCAAGCACTGAGAATGTTCACTGTTCAGTCAATCCATTCAACACAATAACGCAGATTGCTGGTTTAGCACCCCCCCCCCCCACACACACACAGCACAGCACCTTGGAACAATACAATATCACCCCCACAGGACAGCACCTTGGAACAATACAATATCACCCCCCACAGGACAGCACCTTGGAACAATACAATATCACCCCCCACAGGACAGCACCTTGGAACAATACAATATCACCCCCCACAGGACAGCACCTTGGAACAATACAATATCACACCCCCACAGGACAGCACCTTGGAACAATACAATATCACCCCCCACAGGACAGCACCTTGGAACAATACAATATCACCCCCCACAGGACAGCACCTTGGAACAATACAATATCACCCACCCACAGGACAGCACCTTGGAACAATACAATATCACCCCCCACAGGACAGCACCTTGGAACAATACAATATCACCCCCCACAGGACAGCACCTTGGAACAATAC